>NW_018407282.1:972214-1017003 GCF_002113885.1 Mizuhopecten yessoensis | reverse complement strand
ACATACATACATACATACATAAGCAGCATGCATGTACTATTTAATTTGCTATGCATACAAGTAAACGTTCACATATATTATATTATATATAGTATTTAAATACTCGTGCATGTATATGAAATTAAATGAAATTAAATATCTCACCCGAACATACACAGAGTATATACACATACACTTATGGTTATACACAGGCTTCTATATGTATGTAATCCACACATAAACACACGTACAAAATATGCTCACACGCGTGCACCTATTTATACATATTTAAATACATACATTAGTAGCATGCATGTAATATTTATTATGCCAACCATGGATGGAAATGGATTGGGTGGTGGGTTTTTGTATGATATATGTATAACTATTTTAATGAACTGACATTATGTACAGAATGTCAAGTCATTCTTGGCTGTGTTTACTGTGTAAACATGACAGTCACTCAATGGCCCTCTGGTACAAGGTCCGATATGTCATTGTGTGTCTTGACGAGTATTTTGGGCGAGTCCTGTGCAACTTTATAGAAGACACGTCCGTCGTTTGTCCAGTAAGAGTACAAGTACCAAAGAAAAAAAGATTTCTTTAAAATCTGGGTCACTCTGTTATCGATCGGCGACGTCAGAAATATTCAAAGTGAGGCGGAATTACACTGACCTTTCGGGGTCACACTATTGTTCGTGACGTCAGGAATAATCAATTTCATGACGTGTAAGGGTCGTTGACGTCATTAATAATCGCCATCCGGGCTTTATATGCAAATGAGAAATTTGTGGACGGAATATCGTGGCTATACTGACTCAAATTATTTTGATTGACCCATCAAAAGTCGTGTTACATGTCAAATGAATCAGAACCTACATTTCACAAATATTTACTCGGTATATTGCCTTTATAAGCACCGTATATTACTTATATAAATTTGCTTTTCAGTTTTTCCACACTTCGATTATAGGGAACACATCTACGTAGGTAGATTTATCTACCTTTATTTATCAATTCGCTTTGGTACACTAAATGAAGTTTTCATTACAAATAGCCTTGGGCTCCCAGCCGAACGAAAAGAAGATATGTGTATATATTATATTAAAATAATATAGTATTTTATTGATCAAAATACATATGCAATAGGTATAACATAAATCACACCCTGTCATGTCACGTTTCATGGCTTGTTATATAGCATTTTGCAAATATAGCATATTGCATATGAAGACTATATGCCATTTAGGAAATAGCATTTTTGTTTTTTCAATTTACACTATATAAAAACAAATTAAACGTCTTTTGTACTGAAACACATGTACATTCTCATACATTTTTCAATGCCGCTGCATTGTTTGACACATCTGTAATACTGGGAGATGATTACTATCATTAGAAGTCCTAGTAGGTAGGTCAAATTTACCAACGCGCCTACAGCAGCATCATAGCACCCACACCCGCATCCTTCCTACTATTCCACGTATCCACACTACCTTTCTATCACACACAAAACAAACACTGGTGGTGAAAGGAAATACCACTGTTAATTCTCCCTCAGTGAGTTTCGGCCTGTATATTACAAAAAAATGAAATAAAAAACTAAAACTTTTCTCGACGGAGATAATATTCAGTTATTCTTTGTAGCGTGTGATATACCTGGAATACATTTGAAGTAAAAATAAAACATGATTATGATAGATTTTCGTTGTTTACGTTTCTATATTTTGCAGTATAATTATTCTGTTAATGTAGCTCTGTAATAATCTCAGCTAAGCATACTATGATATAGTGGGTACAGGAGGTAATCTCCTTCCGTTTTGCTCTAAAATTTTAATATCGTCTGATCACTTGTTTTTGCAGATTAATGTCAAATACCGAGTATAAGACTGGCTACAATTTACCCGAGTCTCGCCAAAGTCGACACAAACGTGTGAGCATGTTACCTTTTTTGATCACATGAACTAAATAAAAATTATTACAAACGATCGCTGCTTTACTTATTGCTATCTTTAGGACAGTTATACTTACGACTAAATTTTATCTTTACGACAGATTTTAAAGCTTACGACTAAATGTTAGCTTTACGAGATCTACTTACGACTTAATATTACCTTTACGAGAGCTACCTACGACTAAATGTTATCTTCACAACTACTTACGACTAAATGTTAGCTTTACGAGAGCTACATACGACTAAATGTAAGCTTTACGAGAGCTACTTACGACTCAATATTACCTTTACGAGAGCTACTTATGACTAAATGTTATCCTCACAACTACTTATGACTAAATGTAAGCTTTACGAAAGCTACTTATGACTAAATGTTACCTTTACGAGAGCTACTTACGACTTAATATTACCTTTACGAGAGCTACTTACGACTAAATGTTATCTTCACAACTACTTACGACTAAATATTACCTTTACGAGAGCTACCTACGACTAAATGTTATCTTCACAACTACTTACGACTAAATGTTAGCTTTACGAGAGTTACATACGACTAAATGTAAGCTTTACGAGAGCTACTTACGACTCAATATTACCTTTACGAGAGCTACTTATGACTAAATGTTATCTTCACAACTACTTACGACTAAATGTTATCCTCACAACTACTTATGACTAAATGTAAGTTTTACGAAAGCTACTTATGACTAAATGTTACCTTTACAAGAGCTACTTACGAATTAATATTACCTTTACGAGAGCTACTTACGACTAAATGTTATCTTCACAACTACTTACGACTAAATGTTATCCTCACAACTACTTATGACTAAATGTTAGCTTTACGAAAGCTACTTATGACTAAATTTTACCTTTACGAGAGCTATTTACGACTTAATATTACCTTTACGAGAGCTACTTACGACTAAATGTTATCTTCACAACTACTTACGACTAATTGTTATCCTCACAACTACTTATGACTAAATGTTAGCTTTACGAGAGCTACTTATGACTAAATGTTAGCTTTACGAGAGGTACTTACGACTAAATGTTACCTTTACGAGAGCTACTTACGACTAAATGTTACCTTTACAACACTTATACTTGTGACCAAAAGTTAGCTTTACGACAACTTTTCTTACGACTAAACTGTATCTTCAAAACTACTTACGACCAAAAAGTCAGCAATACGGCAGCTACTTACGACTTAATGTTGTCTTTACGACAGGAATACTTAACGACTTACTGTATCTTTATGACAACTTCTTTCTAGCAGATGTAAGCTTTAATCCAGCATAACGACACTTAATGTAAGAACGGTAACTTACATCTTAAAGTTAACTTTTCGGTTGCTCCTTACGACTAAGTGTTAGCTTTACGGTTGCTACTTACGACTAAATGTTAGCTTTACGTCGGATACTTACGACTAAGTGTTAGCTTTACGGTTGCTACTTACGACTAAGTATTAGCTTTACGATTGCTTCTTACGACTAAGTGTTAGCTTTACGGTTGCTACTTACGACTAAGTGTTAGCTTTACGGTTGCTACTTACGACTAAGTGTTAGCTTTACGGTTGCTACTTACGACTAAGTGTTAGCTTTACGGTTGCTACTTACGACTAAGTGTTAGCTTTACGGTTGCTACTTACGACTAAGTGTTAGCTTTACGGTTGCTACTTACGACTAAGTGTTAGCTTTACGGTTGCTACTTACGACTAAGTGTTAGCTTTACGGTTGCTACTTACGACTAAGTGTTAGCTTTACGGTTGCTACTTACGACTAAGTGTTAGCTTTACGGTTGCTACTTACGACTAAGTGTTAGCTTTACGGTTGCTACTTACGACTAACTGTTAGCTTTACGGTTGCTACCTATGACTAAGTGTTAGCTTTACGGTTGCTACTTACGACTAAATGTTAGCTTTACGATTGCTCCTTACGACTAAGTGTTAGCTTTACGGGTGACACTTACGACTAAGTGTTAGCTTTACGGTTGATACTTACGACTAAGTGTTAGCTTTACGGTTGCTACTTACGACTAAGTGTTAGCTTTACGGTTGCTACCTACGACTAAGTGTTAACTTGTCGTCGGATACTTACGATTTAATGTTATCGTTACAATAGCTGCATATGATAGGGTCACAATAAGTGCTCTATGACATTTAAACTTTGAAATGAACTTAATGTGATTGTGATATTTTGCAAAACGTTTAGGGAAACGCATGCATAGTAGTTAAAAACAGTGAGGTAACACCTCCAAATAAAAATATAAACAAAGTATACAAATTTGAAGGTAAAAACAAAATATTTTGTTTCAACATTTTTTAACAATACCTATAATAAGTATAAAATGTATTGTAAAATACAACAACACATATCACACTCTGTTTATATATATACAGTATCACACTCTGTATATATATAGATATATCACACTCTGTAACGAAATGATAAAACAGTGGTGTTACATAGTTACCAAGAGTACATATGTAACAGGTAAAAAAATTAACACACGGAGATCATTATCAATATATATATATATATACTTTTATAATGATGTTAATAAGTAAGTTTTTGGACTATAAATATAAAAAGAAAGCAGTAAAATAATTAAATTGATGTCTTATATAACTTTTACAAAAACATATTGCTGAAATTTCGTACTGAATCTGAAATTTTGTGGTAGACTTTTACTAAGGGTCCTTGTTACATTGCAGAAAAAACCACAAGGGAATTACACTGAGGTTAATCGTACATACAGAAACTTGATTTCTTTTTAACTGTAGCGCGATTTGCCCAGGATCCTTCCGTGGACTAAGTAGTTTTTTTTCTGGTTAGAGCGACATTATAACAATCTGAGGTCTGGAGTTCGAATACTGGTCTAGCTTCCAAAATTTTTACACTCAAAGCAATATTTTGATAAAAAAGTATTTCATATCTGTTATTCTCTCCATGAAAGTCATGAAATTTATGAATGTGGTTTCTATTGTCTATCCGGAAAATATATATATTCTAATGCATCTGATATAAATACTCTATAAATACACGAATATATATCACTCATATACGTACCAGTAAATAATACAGAGGATCATTTAACGACACGCAATGTTCACAATAATATGGTTAAGAAAATTGAAAATCAACATATGTATTACTTTCGTTTTCAAATTAGCATTAAGTCACTTCCATCAGTAGATATTCACAATGTGCACATATAAATATACAATATAAAAAAAACAAATGACAAGAGTTTCTTAGTACCTACCTAGTGCTTTCACCTCTTTGAAGGTTCATCTATATTCAAAGTATAATATTATGCATAACAATTAATACATAAACATTTTTAAAGTTATGTTCAGTCAGGTTATGTTGATATTTATTTGTCAGATTTTCTGGTGACAATAAACATATTAATAACAATACAATAACAATATTATTCCTGTACACTATTTGCACCATCTGCAGTATGTAATGTATATGTCTCATACGTAATAACAACGGTACGATCTTCATACACATTACACATAGCTACACAAAGACACTAGCCTATCTCTCTCTTTATGATGTCACAGTATACATTATCCCCTTAATTAATGACGTTAAAACTTTTATCTATATGAAGCTATGTGTAAAGCACATGACGACTGATAATGCAATTACGAATACTTTACAGATCTGCATGATTCTGATATTTTAACTCGCATGTATATATATATGGGTCGATGAAGTAGCATCAACGGTCACTTCTCAAAAACCACTTGATTCTTGAAAACGAATGTTTTAAAGATATGAATAACTAAAAATTGGTATATGGGGTAAGGAAAAAAGTAAATCCAACAAAGTACACAATATGAGATTGTCAAGTTTTCGGAGTAATCCGCTCCTTTCTAAAAAAAAACCCCACTAGAACACAAATATTACATAAATCACAAAAATGGAAATATAATAAGATAAAACTAATATTTGAAAAAAATAAGCCCATCGTCAAGCTTAAGCCTAGGGTAGAATTTACAATAACCGCATCGTTAGCCAATGATACAGTGTGTGTTCGAACAACAACAAAGAAACAATAATGTACCGATAAACTAAAGCTTGAAAAATGATGCTGAAGCTTGAAAAAAATGACACGACGATTCATCCAAGCATGACGAATGGGATATGGAGTAGAAACTCTCGTAAGATCTTTTTCATAGGTAAATATACAGTAAATACATGATTTTGGGAAAGATATATCGCGAAAATATAGTATAATTTTTTACATATATTTATCATTCGACCAGTGTTGAATTCGTTCTCCTATTTCTTAAAAAAGTAGAAAACAACTCCAATCGCCTGCCTTGTTGAATATTTGCCCTTTCGTTTCTCATTTGACAGTTTGTAAAATCAGATGTAACATTGATTTCCCTTATTAAACTATTTGATGATATAAAGGAGGTTATATATTTACATATGATGATAAAAGGTAAAGGTCCGTTACTTCGGTATGGTGAATATCATTGTGCACTCGACATTAACAGTTTTGTTAGGTAAATAGCTTTTTACCGTCTCAGAAAATTTTAGCAACATGATTAATCTGAATTAATCACGATTTGAATAATTAAACGGAACCTTATTTCATGGCTTAATGATACACACAAGCAAAGTCTCGATTTTTTACGGCGTAATAATCTATACAAGCTAGGTCTCTAACAGAACCTTCATAGACAAAATATGGTCTCACTCGTGTATGCCTTCTTTGACAATCCTAATAGTATCACATAAAATTTAAATTTTAAAATAAAATAATAAAAATCCCCCCTCAGGAAACGTTCGTTCCTTTTCCGTCAGCTGGATCAGCGCTATTTTACGCATACGCCAAAAAAGTAATCCCTACATGAAATTGATATAGTAGCACATTGCTCATGGGATTCAAAATGTGTTTGTTTTACACAATCAATCAATACTGTACCACAATAGACACACGATTGACCAAGTAGAACGGCACACGCACTAAAGTAATGCTGTTGTCTGTGTCCCCGGCATCATTGCATACACAATGCATCACCATCGATGTCTGAATATGTTACCCACAGTATGTTAAATTCAAAGTCAGGTACTTCAAGTAGTTTCAGTCCAGTAATGTATTCAATGAATTCAATTTATAATTTTATGAGTATAATAGGAAATGTTATTTCCGTTTGGCGTGACAGTGTGTTTAGCACATTTAGATGTTTGCATGTCACGGACTATCGACATCGACATAACGGTTCTTTTAGCACAACCATGTCATCGAAATCTCGGGGGTCGTGACTGCTGAACATGCCGCCGCTGACGAGATGGAGGAAACTCCTGATGTGTGTACATCAATCCCTCTGATTCATACTTGTTGATCAGGTCTCGCCATACTTCGTCACATCGTAACAGGTGCTTGTTTCCTGTGGTAATAAATAACCTACAGTTTAACGATAGAATGCTACACAAAACTAGAACACTGACAGGTCAGTAAGGGCCCCGTCTTGTGGCAATATATCCCCCATAATCATCAAGAAGCAATCTGCCCATAAAGCTGAGCTTGACGTTTGATATTTGGACTTCAAAAAGAATGGAAAGGAAGCAAAATATACATTTTACATGTACTATGATGTGAGTCTTCCTTCCACCTCCATATTTGCTGGGCTAACAGAAATGTTAATACCGGTGCAATACTCAGTTGTTAGTTTTGTTTTATTTCACCTTATATACCTCCTCCTTCATGAACCATGGTCAGAGTCAGAGATCCACTTTGTCTTTGACCTTTGGACCCAAATGACCTTGACCATAAACCCAGTGACCCTGATCTTTGGTCAGTTGACTTATTCTTTAATTCCGACTACCTTTGCTTCTTAATATCATAACAAAATATTCATCAGTGAAAAATACAAAACTTGACCTTGACCCTTTGGATCCTGTTACCTGGACCTAAGGTCAGTTGACTCTGTGTTAAGTTCTGAACAACATTGTTTCATAATGTCAAATTAAAATGTTCATCAGGGAAAAGGTACAAAATTTAACCTTCACCATTTACACAGTGACCTTGATATTTGGTCAATTGACTCCTTGTTGAATTCTGAGCTACATTGCTTCAAAGTGTCATAGCGAAATGTTTACCAGTGAAAAGATACAAAATTTAACCTTGACCTTTGACCCAATGACCTTGACCTTTAGTCAGTTGACTCGTTGTTTAATTCTGATCATCTTTTCGTCATCTTGTCATAACAAAAATGTTCATTAGTGAACGAATGCAAATTTTGACCTTGACCTTTGAATCTAATGACCTTGACCTTTGACCTCGACTTTTAACTCAGTATGTCTCTTTGTTTAATTCAAAACAACTTTGCTCCATAATGTCGTAGCGAATTGTTCACCAGTGAAAAGCTACAAAATTTGACCTTGACCATTGCCCTGATGACCTTGACCTTTGGTCAGTTGACTCCTTGTTTAATTTTGATCAACTTTGCTTCATAGTGTCATGACAAAATGTTCATCAGTGAAAAGATGTAAAATTTGACCTTGACCTTTGAACCTAATGACCTTGACCTTTGACCTTGATTTTTTACCTCAATGTGTATTTTTGTGAACTGAACATTTTGACCATGTTTCATATACATCGGACAATAAATACTAAAGTTACCAGCCAGAAACAAAATTTGTGGACAGACAGACAGACAGACAGAGTGATTATTATAGGGCACCCGTATCTCGGATACGGGGCCCTAATAATAAGATTTACGTTGGTATGTGTCTCCTGCTTTAAAAAAAGATGAAAAAACGTGTAAAACCTTTGAGGATGTGAACAAACTATAAATACCAATGATGATGAGTCCTTTACGTGCTCGAGTAAGAGCGACGTTGATCTGGTGCTGGTCTGTGATGAATCCCAAGTTTTTACGGCACCAACCGATGGTAGGGTTGTGTTCGATCAGATATCTTGGCAATGTACGAACCGTGCTGAATATTACATAGTCCCATTCACATCCTGACAAAATTAAAATGTTACATATAGCAAAGGTCTTTTTATAATCAAGTTTAGGGAAAACAAAGACATTTGTGCATTGAGTATTCCTTGAATATGAAAAAATTGTAAATTTTAACGTACAAGCTAACGTGCTGAGATATGTCACGTTAATCAATAACGAGAAATAGCGTACAAAAAAAATCGTAAATTATGTTTCTCTATAATAACATAAGAAATCTATAAAATCCCAAGATTGCTAAGACCCAGCAATTGTATGTATTAACTAAAGTTATAACAAATCCCCATTTAAGTAAGGCTACCTTGACTCTTGACGACGGTGTTGATCTTGGTGTTGATAATCCGTTCATCCACCAGAGCTTCTTTAATGGCGTGGCGCTGGGCGTTGTACTGCGTGATGATCTGGATGTGGTTAATCTTAACCTTTTCAACTTCTATTAAATGTTTGTAAACTCGAGCCTAAAAATATAGCACAATGTTATCAATATTCTAAATCTGTTCAACATTAATCGAATGTCTGAAAAGCGAGCCTACAAAGTGATGTTGTCAGTATGGTGAACTTTTTCAATGCTCACCAATATCTGAAAGCTCGAATGTATGAGGTTAAACTATCAAGGAGAATTTCTCAATTCAATATGATTTTGACATGGACTATATCAATTGTTTGCTACTATAACATCCAAATGCAATTTGATTCCCATTATAATCGATAAAAAAGACGCATCAATTATTTTATTTACAGTCTTACACATGTGTAATATGCAAATCATGGATTTTCGGCGAGACTTTCAACTTTGACCAAACTACGATCTTTGACCCCAAACTACTTTTCAAACAAGTGGTTTGTTTGGAACGTCTAGTATCAACATGGCTCTATGTGGCAATCTTCATTATATGTATAACTTCTGGTGGCGATTAATATTGGAGATTTGGTCTTGCACAACACCGATATGACTCGCTTTGCTTATAGGTTGAATCATTCTTTAACTAAGATAGTAGACAAGCGTCCCCAAGTTCAAACGTACGCCTCCCTCAACCCCGTCCCAATGTTTATTTGAAGCGCCCAGGATTCAGCTCCAGAGAACGTAAAAAGCAACTACCTGCAGGTCGCTGATGATTGATCTGTTTTAGATTTTTTTTCTCGATTTCGATATAATTGTAAACAGATACATATTTAATGGGCAAAATGTAAATACACAGAGAAAAAAACGGAATGTGACGTATTCATTTTACCTAGAAAACGTCCTTTGGTTGTATATTCTGATGATAGTGATAACCTGTTGGATCAACCACGACGTTCGGAATGTATGCATGCTCTCTGATACAAAAACTTACGTTCGAAACTGTTTATGCTGAAAAACGTTATTTTGGAAAGCAGTTCATCAACTCATGGCTGCTTTAATTGTTTTGCAACTTATCTTCGTTAGTTAATTTTCAAATTAAGAGCATACACATGCAAGTAAACCTCATACATTTTATACAATTAATATTAACACTCTCGAGTCACGGCAGGCTAGTAAATAAATAAAATAAGTAAATATTATATTAGCATAACACATCCGTTATATACTATATTCAAAACTCACATGCTATCCAACGATGCTTGTTAAATGAATATGAGTATTTGTTTGATAAAGCTTTTCTTACCACATGTTGAGCTTCTTCCTTGTTTTTCCTGGATCTTTCGTTGCCTTGTTCAGTTGACACAGTCAGGACTTCCTCAGAACCTTCAATGTGACAGAATGCCAATGGTACGTGTTCCTCACTGCTTGGGTTGTTCCAGATTTGTAGAGGTTGTTCCACCATCCAGTACGGGGATTTTGCCGTTTTTAATTTATTCTCGTAAAATTTCTTCGATGGAAATTCGCATATCTTGGGGTTCTGCAATTTCAACGATACTTTCATTAATATGAACTTTAATGCTACAACATGAGAACAAATTTGAATAAAATAACATTATTATCCATAGGCTTTCTCTTGTTTTACAATATGTTGTTGTATGTTAATAAAAGAAACATTTACTTACCATTCTGTATTGCCACACAAGCATAGTATATTTCATATTCAGTTTCTCCATTTTCTTTTGAAGTTTTGCATAACGCTCAAACAAGGATGTCTCGAGTCCCAAATCCCCCGCCTCCTTGCATAGAATTATTGGTTGGAGTTGCATATGATCCCCTATCAATACCACTTGCTCTGCTCTTGTTGCTATCAGTGGTACCATACATTCTGGCTCTGTACACATGCCACATTCGTCAATGATACACTGATACACCTTTCCCTTTGTAGCTTTCAACAACTTTGGGTTCCCAGCCATGGAGGTTGTACAGAAGATCACATCGTAGTTCTTCAACTCCTCTTTAGTTGCTTTGCTGAGAATTTCCTGATATTTGTCAATTTCTTCAATTGATGCTGTATATGATGCATTCAGAAATCGTTGATCAAACTCCTTTATTTCGTTGGCATAAGGTTTTCCATCCTCGCGAATGACATGGTGGAGTACTACACCACTTTCTTTGAGATCCTCGTCAGGTTTAGAGTCACGAAGTTTCCTGTGAGAGCAACTTATCTTCCCTGGAACTGGGAAATCGAGGTACTCGTATGCTTGGCCGTACATTCTGATAATCTTTGGAGCGTGTTTACACAATCGATGAAGCACTTGTCCTGTCAAATAAACACAAAGACTAAACATTTTTTAAATTTTAAAATAGATAAACTTTGTCAAATTCAACTATTCAAGACGAGGGTGTGATATTGAAGGGTGATTTCAGCAAATTTTATTAAAACATGGTACATAAAAGGGATTGATAGACAGGCTAGGCCTATATCCGTTCTCTCTTAATAAAGTTAGCGATGTTTGTATTAAAATGAAATGAAATTAGAGACGGGTACAATGTATATCAATGTGCAAGTCACTAGTATGATGAAGTCACTCCAGTGACGTATTTAAAATTACAGGTTAGTTTGTGTTGAATTTTAATATCGTCAGGGTAAAAGATCACTCACTGGCTATCACTCTTCACTAGGTTCATTCTTATCTGTTAGATTGATTTTAATATCCAAACCAATTGGCATATAGTTGATCACATACTCAGTCGATAGACTGAGGTGGTCTTTCGGAACTTGTGTTAGTAAGAATGTTGTAAATAAACTACGCCAGCCATGTACATTGAATGATATTGTTATGTGCGTAGAAGCGAAAACATCCCTATGTAAAATATAAATCTTAGCTTATCATTTCTAGTAACTTGTCCATGTTGATAAAACACTCTTATCTGTTATAGTCATTTTGATATCATCAGTAAATTGTTGTTGTTTTTAATATGTGGATTTGTAATTAAGGCTGAGATGAATTTTAGAGCATTCGTCTTCAAAATCATGTTCACATGCAGCAGATTCTAACGTATAGTAATTATACTAAATTTAAGTTTTTGGCATAATTTCTCATTTGGAATAGTATACTAATGGATTTTTTTCCACACTATTTTATTTTAATCGATATTGAACTATGATATAAAAGAATCAGCTATATCTTTAAGGTACTTTATTGGTACCTACTTCAATATTGTGTACAGTAAGAGTAGCTTAATCTTAAGTTGTTTCTTGTTCGAACTCCTTCTATAATTTAAAGTGATATGTACACGTACGTATGCGAAGTCCTGCCACTATACTTGCAGTATTAAGTTGGATTGACTATTTTTGACTATTTTTTTTATTGTTCAGTGAAGTGATCCAATACAACCTTTGCATATTCTAAGATTGTTCTTATATAAAAGTTGTGCATAGTATTTAGTGTCATTTTGTAAAGAGTGATGAGGTTTTAAGGCTTTTAAATGAAGCTACTCCTTTTCTGAACCCCGTCATAGTCATCAAACAGATTTGTTTGCTTACTTGCAACAAGATCAACAGATTTGTTCGATGGGCCAGAAAACACGAGCTGACGCCGTTCGTGGGTCCTCTCGAAGTACCGTTGGTTGAATAAGTTGAACAGGTAGATGAGCTTGATCCCTGTGAATGTTTTTCCAGTGCCTGAATTTTGACACGAAGCAACAATTACGAATACATCTGTGGTTTAACCGAATCATCAACAATTCGGAACTATTGTGTTGATAATGCATTGTACAACAAAGCAAAATACAAGGCAATCCATACTCCTCCACCAGTAATGATTTCTTAATTTACCGAGCTGTACACCTATCCCAGAATATAAGCAGTGAGCTACTTCTTGTACTCCAAAGTCCACCAACCAAGTCATACACTAATGTACTTTCCAGGTGAAAAAAATACTTTTTGTGCTCTGTTTTTCGCCATTTCAATATGACCTTGCATATCAGGTCTGGTTACACCAGGTGTTCAGAAGATATGCCCCGGACAAATTTGTTCAAATGTTGAAGCAATGATTAAAGAATGTATCACAGTGACACTCTGCAATCCAAATATGTACATGCATATATATATCGCCTTGATTTTTAACAATGGATATAAGGGAACTGTACAGTGATAAAACAAAACAGTGATATTCATGAAACATGCTACGTCGAATATTTGTCACGGTATTTAAAATCAAGCATTACCTGGGGGACCTTGAATCAAACTGAAGCGGGATGTGAAAGCATTTTCGATGGCTTTTCGTTGTTGGTGGTTGTTCTTTGGCAACGTACCGATTTCAACATCTCTTGGAATTTCTTTCGCAATTTCATAATGAAGATCGTCTGAAAAAGCAATTTTAGATTTAAAGCATTAGATGTAAATGTACAGACAAGATTGACACCAATGTTATCATAAGTTGTATATATCATTAGTATCCGTTTTCGAGATGAAGTGCAGAAAATTAAACGACTATCATCTAAACAATTTTAGCGAGGAAATGTTTACATACTCATCTTCGGTATCTGTTTAGCAAGCGCAACGGCAGTGGCTAAGCAGGTCGCCTCTGGAAGCAACTTCATAAGATTCTCAGTGCGCCTGCATTTTGGAAAAGGAAAACATAAACATTCATGTATATATAAAAAATAATATTCTTAGTTACTAAAGCCTCTATAAATTGCCAAAAAAGGGAAGGAGAAAATTACCCTAATTTTAAAAGAAGCAAAAACAAAACAAAACAAAAACAAAAAATGTTGTAGCTATGAAATCTGGTAATAGAAATACTCTGCTAAATTCTGCGAGGAATTCCAAATTGGCCTATACTCGACAGAAGAGGATGTGGCGTAGAACCATGAAATAACTATTACAGGAAATTCAAAAATTAGGAGTGTTCTGTAAATTTTAAATCAATAGTGAGTAAAGTGTATTTATCATGAACCGTGTCGCGACTCAGAAGAGACTTTTGTGGAAATGAAGGTTAATCCAAACCTAAGCACTTAGAATCCTCAATCATATTCTATCACCTTTTTAGACATTAAGTAGTTATTTGAATGCTGTCGCAAAACTGACCCTTGTGGCCTTCAAAACCATTCACGATCATCCTTTTGAACAAACTTGAATGCTATTGGCAAATATCATCATAAAAGGACTCTTGATTATTGAGAAGATGTCTTTTAACATAAAAGAACAACGCCGGAGGGACGAACGAATGACGCCACACTTCGAGATTAGATCACCTGATCTTTTGAGTCAGGTGAGCTTATATTTAAATTGCAATGTGTTGAATGAAATAGTTTATCCAAGATAGGTACATATTAACTTTAAAGAATCAAAGTTTATTATACAATTTGTATACCTGTCGACTTTAGATTTCATCAGTATCTCCAAGTTACACCCATCTGATATTTCTGCTTCATTCATTGGTGCTGGAGTGTTGTCGTTCTGGAGCCTAAAGTGAATTTCGTAGCAATGTCCACATTTGTCTACCTTTCTCTTTCTCATGTGTGTAAATTCACCATGGCCTATCCACATGACTTTCTCGTCAGCGATTCTGCCCTGAACGGATCTGCTATGTTTCGTTGGTATGCTCCTTTTAACTGGGCAACGAATACATAGATAATTGGAACACATTATTTCCTTTAGCACCCCTTTCTCTTTCAAATCGTTGGCCGGTTTGTCACGTGCATCTTCTTCGGTGTCGTCTTTAAAGATATCCAAAGCTGTGTTCCCAAACTCAATTTCTCGCATCCTGCAGTAATGTATTTTGAGATAGAATTTGCCACGTTTTCCTCGAAATTGTATTGGAATACCAGTGATAGTAGCCGATTCTTGACTCCTTACAGCATTTATTGCTGACTCCATTTGAGCGATGGGTAACCACGTTTTGATGTAGTTTTCCACGGTACCGTACTGGGGCTTTGATGGCACGGTTGAATATCTTCCAAGGAATTTCACAGGGTTATCTACGTGCTGTAAGCAAAATGAAACATTCCGAGTCATGTCGAACACCTGTATGTAAGGGGAAAGTGTTCCTCTATTATAGTCTGCTGTCATCTGTACAGCAACAGTTTGGTTTAAGTGGAATGGAAGCTTGAATTTGCATATCGGGTTGACAAACTCACTAGTTCGATTCTGGCAACTCACGTCCTGTACAGCCTTTAAACTTGATTGTGCATATTTGTGCGTTGCTCCAAAATGCATGTCTTTTTCAGTTTCTTTGATCAGGTTGATGAGGCTGCTGTCCTTTTTATCAAGGAAATTGTTCAACATCTCTACCCATGCTGTATATTTGAGAAATATTGTTCGTTGGTGGGGGTCAACCCTATGAACAGTTGTAGAATCATCGTCTATATGTTCAATTTTCTGTGCTTTCTCTTCAAAACCTTTGTGCAGATAAATTCGCCTTTGCCACATGACCGACGTTAACTCTCTTTTCTCACTTGTATTGGGTGGCAAAAGGTCTAAGTCTACACTGTTTTGTGGCTGCGAAACCACGTCTAAAAGACTGAATCTAAGCAATCTGTTCTGGTTTTTGACGTTTTTTAATCCAGGAAAATGTAAGGTCACTCCTTCATCAGACATATCCTCGACAAATCCTACTAACTTCAGCGGACATTTCCTCAGTTTTGTTGAGAGTAACAACATGTTGCATTGCTTCTGGTACACCCTTGACCGTTGCCGTACCTTATTCATATCGTTGCAGATGTCATTTATTTCTGACTCTGTGTATGGTAGCTTGTCCAAGCCGTCCATGGCTGCATGTAAAAGCCTATGGATCACAATGTCAACATACCTCCGGATAGGAGAAGTGAAATGGACATAGTTATTTATACCCAAGGAAAAGTGGTACCCGCCCTTCTTTGATTGTTCCATTGGTCCTGAGCATTTGTATTGTGCGGTCTCCTGGAATGAAATCCATTCCTGAAGGGCAAAGCTTTGTTGAGGATGGAGATCATCACTTCCTATCAGTTGTTTAACACGTTGAATATCATCCCTTTCAGCAGCATCGACAATTGCTTTCCATACCCATGTTTGAATAGGCAATAAGCGGGTATATCTGGACGGGGGAACATTGGAAACGTTAAGCGTTCTCGTGCCCGCAGATGTGTACAGCTTCCTGTCTTGTAATGCAATAATTATATCCGCTAAATAGGTGTTTTTATTCAACCATGACGAAAGAGCGTCATTTTCAGGATCGTCCTGGCACCTTAAAGGAACAACAACACCACATTCCTCAACAAGATATTGGCCAACAGCGTGGTTTGCCATGATCATGAATTCTTCCACTAAATTGTGAGCCTCAATATTCTGTAAAATATTGTTCGTCTCGATTGAATCATCTAATTCTACTGGGAATACGTGTAGTGCTCCTTTCAAGCGGTCCCGGCGTCTGTTTTGTGCTAACAAGTTCAGCAATTTGATTTGTGCGTGAATTGGATCAGAACAAGGACTAGTGGTGGTGTGAATAATGGTTTGGGCTTCCTCATATGTTAGACGTCTTCTTGACTGTATGAAAGTACGTCGGATGACTGGTGTTTTTACTATGATACCATTTTCTTTCATAGTGAAGAATACTGATATCGCAGCACGTTTTTGATTGGGTAGAAGACTGAGTTTATCCTGACTTAGTGGTTCTGGCAGCATATGTAGAGCCCTGGCCTGTGGAATCGAGTAGTAAGTGGAACATCTAGATCGCGCTTCCTTGTCAACGTTGCTATCCAAAGAAACCACACCAGTAACATCAGCAATGTGAACTCCAACCAAAAATGTGTCCCTTGAAAGTACCAGGACACTTAGCGCATCGTCCAAGTCCTTCGAAAATGGAGGGTCTATAGTGAAAGCAGCAACACGTTCTGTGAGGTCTTCTCGAGAACCATTGGCTGGTTCATTGTGTGTTTCAATTATGCTCTGTACTTCTCTTACTGTAAGTTCATCGTAAAGGGTTGGAACTTGATTTTGAATGCCAATGATCTTCAACCCAGTCCCTATATCAGTCCCATCGGTTCGAACAATACCTATGACTGCTCCTCGCGGATATACATATTTCTTCCCCCAGTGCAGGAAACATACAAGAAATCTGTATTGATCCCGTTCTTCTGGTTTTATATCCGTAATACCCTGGTATCGAAGTATCCCTTTAGATTCAACATATTCATAAACTTCGACTTTGTGCATCCTCTGTTTCGGAGAGTATTTCTTTATGTTTTCAGCAAGCACACTGATTTTTGGTATCGTTTTGCATATCGGTAGCATCAAATGACCAGCATGAGGATCTTGTGTAGCAATAAAAACAGGATGTTCGACATCTTTTTGTCTTACTCTGTCAATTGTTCCCATAACCTTTCCATATGCATCAGCATCTTTCTTTTCCCTTTCGACAACAGATGTTTCTTTCTTGAAATTCTTTTTGTTAAGTATTTCAACAACGACCTTATCCTCTGTGAATGCCTGTCCACATTTTGATCGACCAAGAATTGCTATTGTTTTAAGGTTTCTTCTTGGATTTATTAGCGTTGCCAATGCACTATGCGAGGACTGTATTTCCAGTCTACAACATACATATAGGTGGGGTTTATCTTTACATAATGCAAGCAATTCATTTGCAGAACTTAATGAATAGAAGTCTTGCCGTTTTAAGGTTTCGGAATTTCTGGTGAATTTCTCCATGTAAGCATCTGTCAATTCAACTCCTTCAGTCAGAACATTTGTGTCAAGAACATCCTTTTCAGAAGTTTCAGAAACATTTTCCTGAAAGTCATACTTGTTGCGACTTTTTTCAAACCAAGTTTCCGTATTATCCCCGAAGACAATTTCTTTTTCTTCGGTTATTTCCACATCACTGTCGTCAAAGTCATCTTCCTCTTCATCAAACTGGAATGAAACGATAGATTCTGCATCGGACTCCGCTGTAGTGGAATATAACCTTCCTGTTAGAGGAAATGATTTGGTTGTATCTTTACGTTCTTTTGTGTATTTTGGTGCTGTAAATAGATACAGATAAACGTCATTGCCTCATTGATACATAATTGGGATCTACTTATAGGATAACATGTCACATTGATTGTCAAATTTGTCTTTTATATAATCTTCATTTATTTTACAACAATTGTGATACACTTAATATTCACTTTTTAAAACATTATTGTTTGCCCAGGTGTTAGTGCGACAGAGGTCATAATGAAGGAGAAACCGAAGTACTCGAAGAAAACCACACGGTCGTGCAGGTAACTCCATACCTCCAGCCTTCTTGATGAAACCCGAGTGCGCTTTCCACTGCGCCACTCAACCACTCTTTTGTCTTTAGTTTGTCTTTGATTTCTTAGTTGCCTTACTATTATAGCATTGTTTCGGTGAATGAAGAAATAAGTAATATGACAGCTTATTGTGAAGAAACTGCATATGTACTCCAACAGTTCAACTTGAAAATATGTCAACTATCATAGTTTTCGAATCCAAGGATTTGCTTTACCTACTTTTACTTTTTAGTTTTCCTGTCTTCACACAATCAGCGTAGCTCCTCATCTGCCAAACAAATGCATTGTTATAGCAAACACTTCCTACGACAGTTGTATCTTTTAACAACAATGAATTAACATTCAATACTACGGTATGAATTCCCTTAGATTTTTCTCCTTGTAATAAGTTGTTTTTCAAACAGGAATATACTGTATAGAACTAAAGTTGAGATGTTAAATATGGATTCGTGTATAAACACATGCACCTAATCAGAACATATTGAAAAGAAATTTCAAAATGCTCATTAGTAAAGAACAAAATTCGAGTGAATACATGCACAATATTAACGGAAATTTCCTTTGTTTCACCGGACTCCAACATCTAGCCGTACCTTTTAACGTTTTACTGATTGTGAAAATGTCATCAATATATTTTTTGAGGAAAGGAAAAGTACACATTATTTAAAATAAACGTGAAAATATATCAATTATATATCGTTACTAGACACTTTACAAATATTTACTTACACGGGTACTGGTGTCGTTCTGTTGTTCTCCATGTAATATTCCGTCAAAGGTAGTCTTACCAGCCACTGTAGTCGCCTCCTTAACAAATATATGGTTTTACACAATCAACATATATAAGATTTTGTATGAAATTGTGCTATGAAACATATCAGATAGTTAACGAATATCACATATATTTAATCTTACATTAAAATCAACAAGTTGTACAATCGTGTAGTATAAAGAAATAGTACATACGTATGTGGTTTATGATACTGTGCAATCATCAGCCATCACTAGTTTACTTCTTACTGACCAAAAATTATTATCGGAAATATTCAATTTAGTAAAAAAAAGTCTCTAATTTTCTATCTAGTTCAAAAAGTCGCTTTTGTCCTGACGTTGATTTGGGATGGTTGTATCTTTTTTAACTTGAAGGTACCTGCAACTCACTATGTTTCCTTTTCCTTCCGCAGGATTTTACAGTTGTTGCCATTATATTTTTGTCTTTTGCACTGTACTGATATGTCTTTTTTCAGTTAATGTAATTATATGTATTTATGTATTCATTATTGATAAATCAGCAATGTAAATGCTATCTTACCTGTGTTTCGGGTGTTGGCTTTCTATTGGTTTCGTTTTCTTTTCTTTCATACACCTGTTCCTTGTGTTGAGTAATGGGTCCTTCCTAGAAATAAAAAAAAAAGATTTTACAAAGTAATCGAATAAGATTTTACCATATATATGCATTAAAATTACTGGAACACGTTATAAACAGATGTTTCTCTTATACTATGCTATATTAGTAATACCTTCGTAAGTCTCTCCGCGGATACAGTTTCTTGGCAAGGATCCTTCGGTAAGTCGTTGTTATTTTCCATACTACGTTTATTGGGGGTAGAACTTGAACACTCCTCCTTCAGAAAGGCAAGTAGTAAAAAAACAGAGTATATTTTCCTTACATTGAGAGCAACTCAATTATAATCATAGGTTTCAATTACTTAAAAATAAATAGACAGTCGAAAGCAAGCATGATTGTTGAGTTATCAATATTTTGCCATAGTGATGTCCTTACCTGTTTCTCCAAGACAAGAGTTTTCTGACAGAGTTCCTTCGATAAAGCTCCTTCCTGTTAAACACAGATAAGAGGTTGAATTGGAATATTTCTCCTTAAAATGAGAAGGAAGATGAATACAAAGATATAAGAGATTGACTAAGATATATACCCACTCTTCTTGGCCCGTGAACCCTTTAACCTTGACCTCTGACCCCCATGATTTAATCAGGTGTACAATTTAACGCTACAATACTATGGTTTGAAATGTAATTAAATTTAAAGAAGGTTAATTAGATGTTTCGTACATAATATTATTCTTTTAAAAATGGTAAATTGTGATTTTAACTATGACATTTGACCCTTTTAATTTGACTGATGACCACCAAAATCTATTTCAAAAGAAATTGCATTTTTTTTGTGAATTACTAATATCATACAATATTTAACTACCAGCGGTTGTCACTCACATCTCTCTCAAAAGCATCATATTTAACAATGACTAGCATTTGAATTGTTGTCTTCAGATCTAGATATCAATTTAAAGATAAATTATAACTTATATTCCATTTGATATCTACTTGTTTCCTATGTTTACCTTTCCCAGCGACTCGACTGTAACCTTTGATTCAGCCGGCATCTGTGATTCGGCTGTAACATTTGACTCGGCCGTTAAACATGTGTGTGACTCGGCTGTAATCTGCGACTCGGCTGTAATCTGCGACTCGGCCGTTTGTTTCCCGCCAGTTTTATCCTTCTTTTTCTGGTATTAACAATCATAATCTAATTACCTATTGAATCAAATTCATTCCCGTTCAAATTTTCATTTGAATCAATGGAAAATAATAGACATGTCGAAAAGAACTATGATGATACAATCCTGAAAAAAAATGTAATAGTAGAGTACTGTGACTTGGCCTTTATTTCCTGTCAATTACAGTTTTCATTCCGCATGATTTCTTGAACTCAATACAAAGCTATTGAATCTAAATTATAGACTTTATTCATTTTACAACAATTACGAAACAATTTATTTCAACTTATATTAATCACTCTTGTTGGCCCGGATGTTAGCGCGTGAGAGGTTTTAGTCTGGGAGGAAACCGAAGTACCCGGAGAAAACCCACATGGTCGGGCAGGTGACCCCAACCTTTTCACGTCCGATCAGGGAATCGAACCCAGACCGCCTTGATTAAAGGCAAGTGCGCTATCCAATGCACCACCCGACCACCCTTAATTACTATTGAATCAAATGCAATTACTGAGAAAATTGTAAATGCACATGAAAAGCAACTAAGTGATAAAATCCTTTATGTTTTGTAATTTGTATATCCCTACGTGTGTCTCCTTTGCTAAGACGTCAGCCTATTCCACTGAACATAAAACTGAGGTTTGATTGGAACTCTCCTCCATCAAATGAGAACAAAGATTCGCATATGATACAATTCCATGTAAAGAAAGTAAAATTACAAGGCGCATCATATAATTATATGAGTACAAATAAACACTGCTTCGGTACAAAATTAACAGAAAAAGATGTACAGAAAGCCTCTTTGTCCAAAAATTAATCATTTGGTTCTTGTATCTAGCGATTTTAACGCTTATTATTTCTTTCGATAAAAAAAGGGATAATTTGTTGAAAGAAAAATGAATATGATAAAAACCTTGACGTCTCGAAAAAATGTAATTTCCGTTGATATTCAATTGACCTACTTACTGGTGTGTCACTTTTGTGTTGCTGTTTCCCAGATAACTCTCCGTCGTTGGTACTCGTACCAATAGCTGTTGTCGCCTCCTAGCCAAACATATACAGTTAATTTACTTAAACCTATACCATAGATTACGAATATTC
This sequence comes from Mizuhopecten yessoensis, assembly GCF_002113885.1. Classification (NCBI taxonomy): domain Eukaryota; kingdom Metazoa; phylum Mollusca; class Bivalvia; order Pectinida; family Pectinidae; genus Mizuhopecten; species Mizuhopecten yessoensis. The sequence goes on along the minus strand of NW_018407282.1, from coordinate 994,843 downwards.
TACAGATTGAATCATGTATTAACCTCCACAAAAATAATATATATTTTTTTTATAGAAAATGGACCACATAAAGCATGGTTCCCTATTTATCAATGCAGTAATTATTAGTGCTTCACTAATTCCCTATTTATCGAGGTGATAATTAGTAGTACATCGCTGATACGTTAAGTTAAATTTTAACCAAATACTTTTCAATAAGTATGAGAACAAATCGTGGCCCGAATAGCGCTCTACTTTGTATCCTTAATTTATTATATAGGTATCCAGGTGTAAGAAGTCTGTCATGTCCACTCTATTGATAACATATTACACACTTGTAACATCATTGCTATGCACGTTTTAATCATTGCTGTATATGTCATGCCATGGATTCATTATATAGGCTATTTTCAGACAGACATGCAGGAGTATTAATTATATATACAGTGTCAGCTTCAAGATTCACCCGGCGAAAATTAAGATACCGAAAGTTTATTGAGTGATGTTTTAATACAGAGATATAAATCAAGGCACCTTACTTTTCATTTCAATCAAGCTTTTTTTTCAAGATTTCAGAATTAAATGAAACATATGACACAACAAGTGACGGGAAGATTCGCTGTGTACTTAATTTAAAAAATAAACAAAGGGCTATCCGCAGATATCAAAATTGGCAAAAAGAACATGAAAGGATTGCAGAACGGAGAGAAAATGTAAAAATATTTTGGCGCAGTATTTTTGGAAATTCTAAACGACGCCCTCAGTTCAGAATCAATCTGAATGTGCATAAAAACCAAACACAATTTACAATTACTTGTTGAAAAAATTGGACATCTTCAGTTGTTCGCTTATATAAATGCACTAACGAGGAACCTATTATCAATGTAAGTAGTGTAATTTAACCTGATTCAAATACACAAAATGGCAAACATCGGGAATACAGTAACGGCGCCGTCACAAATTAAATCTATGAGTTTTTATCAGACTGAAGAGAAATGGTTGTCTCCTCGGGAACATTTGTGTTGAAATTTTAAGGAGAGTAAAACGTTAGTGAATTTAGAATGTGTTGAATTCCACGGATGTATACACCGCTGGTACTGTAGCAGTTGATTTTAATGAGTTGGATTATAAGGATAGCACAACAGTTGTACTTAGAATTGAATATTATCCCGAAAAATACATGTATTAATTATTTTAGTTTTATCATTTGCCACTGAAAGACTCCAATTTTGCTCCGTCCGTCAATCATCTATAATGTGATGTCACATGTACAACTGTCCAATAAGTGAAGCACTTATAAAACATGGGTATAACTTATTGTGCAGTTTATGCAGCTTAATATGATACTTAAGATTTCATTGCTTTGTTTAAATATAAATGCTTACCATAAACTATTGATTTGTAATTCACACTTAAGTAAATCTTACCTGTAACTCAGCCGCTTGTTTAGTGCTTGTTTTCTTTTTCTTTTTTCGTTTAGATTTCTGTGTCTTACGCGCAGCGACAGGCTCTTCCTAGAAATAAACAATTAAACATTTACAAAACTATTGAACCATTAACAAATATGTACTTGGGTATGGTCCGTAATGTATTGGAACTCTCTTCCTTCAGACGAGAATGAAGATAAAAATGTGATACTCAAATCATACAGAATTCGTCTTGTCCTAACATTGACCCAGGATGCAGCACCGAGCTACTTAAAAAATCATGGTATGGGTTGTGAGACTATATTTATTATATCTATTTTTAAATATCAATAAATTACAATCCCACTTCGAAAGAGTAAAGCATCGGCACAGTCAAATGATTTTTTCCGATGAACTATGAAATAATAATACTTACTCCATTATCATTGTTGCTTCGTTGTTTACCGGTAATCTTACTGTCGTTAATAGGCATACTGGTCGCTGCAGTCATCTCCTAGCCAAATACATATACAATGTGAGAGAATGGTGAATCTATCGTTTATGAATTAATTTCTACTTGAACCATTGAATATAATGCAATTCCCACACACATTTGATTTACTTTTAAAACTCAAATAGAAGTTATGTGGTAAAGGATGCAAAGAGCATCACATCACTAAAACTGCATAATCTCTAATCATCAACACCATATTGCCACGTCACAGAAAAATACCAAAACAACAAAAAACAAAACTTGAGCACATTTCTTTTTAGGAAATATTTGTTTTTACAACGATTGTAATTTGTTCTGATGATGAGAGGCTCCAGGTATTCTCTTTCTACAATGACTTTTGATTTGGGGTGTTTTAAATGTTCATTCTCGTTTGGTTGGTTTTGTTAGTTGTATTTTTACACAAAACATTATATCTGTGACCTGGTTTGTTGTTATTGTTTTGTCCGTTCTGTCAGTTTCATTCCAGCAAAACATATACCTTAGTTGCTTTTATAAACTAGATGTTTCTATTTTTGTTTAGATAAACAAATCACGAAACATATTAGTATAATAACACCGGCTCTGGTACATATTGTATCTAAATATACAAGCATTAATAACGTAAAGTATAAAAACAGAATGTACATATAGTCTGGTTCCCAAGATCTGTGTTTCCTGGGCGGACTAGAACATTTCTCATTAAAACAAGTAAGACAAATCAGGCTTTAACCAGTACTTTGATGTCTAAACAATGGTGATTTGAAGCCTGTCTGGTTTCAAATGTTGTGTTTCCTGCCGAATGCTAATTTGTGATGTTCATTTTTCCTTCACTTTATATATTCCTGTTTTCTATGCTTGCCTTTTTTGTCTACACTCAGTAGTCTACAGCCCGTGCTGTAATTTTTTTTCTATCAATTGTATTTTACTGATATGTTCTTCTAATTAGGTTAAAATACATGCATTCGAGATTAAAACGAAAATAATAATATATAACACATCTCACCTCTGACTCCGCTGTTATCTTTGACTCGGCTGTAACCGTTGACTCGACTGTAACCTGTGACTCGGTTGTAACTTGTGACTCGGCTTTAACCTGTGACTCGGCTATTACCTGTGACTCGGCTATAACCTGTGACTCGGCTGTAACGTGTGACTCGGCTGTAACCTGTGAGGCTGTAACCTGTGACTCGGTCGTTTGGTTCTCGTCAGTTTCATCTTCCACTCCCGTTGAATTCTTAAACTCATCGGCAGTGTGGTTCTGGTAATATAAATGATTATTTCCATGAAAATTGAATCATTCACATTGATATTTAAATATTTATTCGAATTGAGAGAAAATACTATTGGTACTTAAACGGGTTAATGATGATAATAACCTTTTTTTATTTTGTAAGAGTAAAGTCCTGTGACACTGACGTTTGTTTCCTGTACGTTTAAAGTTCCCTTTCTGTTGGTAGTGAGAAGTTCTTTCTAGAAATAAATGATTACTTTTTTTACAAAACGATTTAATCAAATATAGATTTATGTCTCTATTACTTGAAAGTTTAAAAAGGGGGAAAATGAAGAAATCTTTAACATTTTGTAGGTTAAATGTTCTCATGTGCTCTTGTGTATCAACTCGTCAATAAGACGTCGTCGTAATCCGTTAAACATAAAACTGAGGTTGTATTACAACTCACGTCCTTAAAATGAGAACGTAGATTCGTACACACTTACATAGAACTTATCCCAATTACAAAGCTCATAATGTAGATGTGCCCAGCACAAATTGAACCAACAGAACATATTGAAAACCAACCAATTCATCACCAGGCTCCCATTTAGAGCGATTTCAGATTACTTATGTTGCAAGTGATGAACAAATAAATATTTTGTTGAGAAAAATGATATATAAAACAGTCATAATTCAGAAAAGTTAAATTATATCATACGTCATTTATTTTTGCTTACGACAGATCCCACTTACTGGTGTATCCGTGTTTCCCTGTTGTTTCCCAGTTAACACTTTGTCGTGGATAACCGTACCATTAGCTGCTGCGGTCGCCTCCTAACCAAACATATATATACATAAAAAGCGAGTTAATTGATAAAATAGGACTTAACATTTTGCACTACCGTTGTCACTGTATTCTTAAGTACCTCTTAAGGTGCATGGTGGCAGTCTTACAGCTAAGCAGTGTTACTATGCACCTGACGAACTAATACAGTGAAAACGTTAGTGCAAAATGTTGTAACGTGTAACGTCTTATTTGGTCACCTAACCTTTTTTTTTTTAATTTATAATTATTTGCATTTTGTCAAGTTTGACATTTTCTATATAAATATATATAAATGACGTAGAAACAAAACTCCAGGAAGGGGGACATTTTTATGATTCGTGCCCTGTCTGGGCCTCGAACTCACGACCAACGACAACCAATCGCCTAGCCGAGAAATACCCGCAGCTCATTCCATTACATTACTTCAAACGCTAAAAGTCTAGATCGCAATGTAAATATAGATAAGTATAGCGTGTTTCCCATTTATTAAGGTAAATATTCGCAGTGCATCACTGGTATTATAAAATACTAGTCACAAACAATTGATTTCTAATTCACGAACAAGTCGAATTACGAATAAGTGTATAGCTAAAATGCACCATTTACAACACATTATGTCATGATGTCTACAGGTTTCAACTTTTGTCTTTCCGCTCGGACTTTGATTTTGGATGTTTATATTTGTTCCTTTCATGTACTATCTGACTGTCGTGTTTATATTTCTTAGTCTACTTTTTCAAATTGATAAATATTTTATTTTACTGGTAATTTTTCTGGTAAGTGTAATTATTTGTGTTCGTCATTAGCAAATAAGTAACATCAGTATATCTTACCTGTGACTCAGCCGCTTGTTTTCTGCCGGTTTTCTTTTTTCGTTTAGATTTCTTTTTCTTACGCAAAGTGACAGGTTCTTCCTAGCAATAAACAATTGAAAATTTACAAAACGACTGAACCATTTACAAATATGTACTTCAATTTCTTCAAATCTTTGGAAAGGCAAGTCAAAAACATTCATTTAAAAAAATACCTTACATTTTGTAATAGTTAAGTCCTTACATTTTCCTCCGTATGCACAGTTTCCTGGCTGTGATCCATCGCTAAAACGTCGTCATGTTTCGGTGAACAATAAAAAGGAGATGGATTGGAGCTCTCCTCCTGAAGACGAAGATGTTAATAAGAATATCATATAACCGTATACAGCGAGAATATCTCAAAGAAAGCGCATGATAGTATGAATCGATTTTGCTTGAGTACAAGACGGAAACACAAATTATACAAAATCCCTCCTAAATTGATCACCAGGCTCCAACGCCGAGTTATGTAACAATCTCATTTCAGACGTATAAAGAATCAACCTAATCACCTGATATTCTTGTGAACAAATAAAGCCAAACATATATAAGAATAGGTTGACTCCCTCGAATATATATTAATTTTGTGAAAAGCACATTGGCACCATATTAAATGGATAACAAGTATCACACAAATCGGTGAAATCAAATTTTATTAGTTTAGTTAATTTTTCTAAGGACTTCGAAACCAAAAGAAACGAATATTAACAAAATGTTTCCCAAATGGTTTACACGTAGATCTTACAGCATCATATTTACATATCTGTTATGAACATATCAACGGGAACAAGACATTCGGGTAAATGTACCAAAATTATTCTATTTTTGGCTATGGTGTATTTATCGTTCACGAAGATTGAGATCATACTATGATGTAAAAATAAACTAAATTTGTTCGTGATATATCTTGTACATAAACTTGTTACTACGGTCTTTGTTTGGTTTGGGTTTTTTTGTGTTTAACGTCCTATTAACAGCTATGGTCATTTAAGGACGTGCCAGGTTTTGGTGGTGGAGGAAACCAGAGTTCCCGCAAAAAAACACCGACCTACGGCCAGTACCTGGCGCCTGCTCCTCGAACCCGCGACCCAGTAGTGGAGGGCTAGTGGTAGCAGAATATCAGACGCGTTAACCACTTGGCCACCGGGGCCCCTCTTTTACTACAAACGCACGCACCAACGAAGAAATTACTTTATACTTAACCCCCATCACTAAGCTTGGGTACAATAAGGATATGATTTATTTTTATGTACATAAAGTATCTCAATTACAAATACTTAAATTATATTTAATTTACAATATGAATTAGAATTTCCAATATACTTAACCCCCATCACTAATCTTGGGTACAATAAGGATATGATTTATTTGTATACATAAAGTATATCAATTACAAATACTTAAATTATATTTAATTTACAATATGAATTAGTATTACTAATATACTTAACCCCCAGCACTAAAGCGTGGGTACAATAAGGATATGATTTATTTGTATACATAAAGTATCTTAATTACAAATCGCTTTTTATTTTGCATCGTGCATGTACAACAAGCTACAGTCTCCTCCCAGAAAAACCCAAGTTAAATTATGTTGATTGTTTTTTTGATTTAACAATTTATTTATTTTCACTTATTGTTTTTTGTTTTTTGTTTGCTTTTATTGCAAAGTAGATTATGAAACATATTGGACCGTGTACACATTTTTTTCCTGTTTGAAATTCCATTCAAAATTCCATTACACTCGTAAAGCATAAAAAGAAAATGCACATCCAGCGTGGTTTCCAATAAATCAAAGATACCATACAATATTTAACTAACAGCGTTATCACTCACATCTCTCTCAAATGTATCCTATTTAACAATTACCAGCCTTTCAATTGTTTTTATATTTAGATATCAAGATTAATTTTAATTTTCATTCCATTTGATATCTGCTTGTTTCCTATGCTTACCTTTCCATGTGACTTGACTGTCACCTGTGATTCGGCCGCCATCTGCGATTCGGCTGTTATACATGTATGTGATTCGGCTGTAATCTGTGACTTGGCTGTAATATGTGACTCGGCTGTAATCTGCGCCTCGGCCGTTTGTTTTCCGCCAGTTTTATCTTTCTCTTTCTGGTGTTAACAATTAAATAATTTATAATTTATTAATTTATTTACCTATTGAATCAAATTCATATCCGTTTAATTTTCAATTTCAATCAATGGAAAATAATGGACAGGTCGAAAAGGAATATGATGATACAATCCTGAACAAATGTAATAGTAGAGTTCTGTGACTTGGCCTTTATTTCCTGTCAGTTTGAGTTTTTATTCCGATTGATTTCTTTCGCTCAAAGATATAATGTTACAAAGCTATGGAATCAAATGCAATGTGTATCTCTTTACTGAGAAAATTAAAATGCACGAGGAAAGCAACTAAATGATAAAATCCTTTATATTTTGAAATCGGTATATCCTTACGTGTTCCTCTGTAAAAACAGTTTCCTGGTAGAGACCCTTTGCTAAGATGTCAGCCTGTTCCACTGAATATAAAACTGAGGTTTGATTGGAACTCTCCTCCTAAAAATGAGAACGAAGATTTGTATGTGAAACAATTTCATGAATAGAAAGTAAAATTACAAGACGTATCATATGTATGTGTACATATTAACTCTGCTTCGGTACAAAATTACCAGAAAAATACATATGGAAATCCTCTTTGTCCGAAAATTAATCATCAAGTTCCTATATTTAACGATTTTTAACGCTTGTTATTTCTTTTGATTAACAAATGGATCATTTGTTGATTTTTTTTTTATTATGACCAAAACCTTAACGTCTCGAGAAAATGGTATTTCCGTTAACATTCAGTTGACCTACTTACTAGTGTGTCACTTTTGTGTTGCTGTTTTCCATATAACTCTCCGTCGTTGGTACTCGTACCAATAGCTGCTGTCGCCTCCTAGCCAAACATATACAGTTAATATCCTTAAACATATCCGATGCATAACAAATATTACACAGATTTAATACCGTATTAACCTCCACAATTGATTTATAGGAAACATAGTACATTAAGCATGGTTCCCCTTTTATCAATGTAGCCATAAGTAATGCATTACTGACACGTAATGATTCCCTATTTATCGGAGTAAAAATTAATATTGCATCACTGATACTTTAAGTTAGATATCAACCGAAACCTAATAAGTTTTCAACAAGTATGAGAACAAATATTGGCCCGAATACCGCTCCACTTTGTATCCTTAATTTATCAAATAGGTATCCAGGTGTGAGCAGTCTGTCATGTCCACTCTATTGATAACATGTTACACACTTGCGACATCATTGACATATCTCAGAATGAAATGGGACATATTACACAACAATTGAAGAAAGTGGAACCACTAAAGGGAGGAACAAATTATTCAAGAAGCTGGATTCTATATTAACATCGAAAAAACCCAGAGGGATATCCAGACACTGACAGAAGTTGCAGAAATGCCATAAATGTAAGAATATCTTTGCCGCAATATTTTGGAAAAACAGTTATTTTGCGACAGAAGTGCAGAATTAATCTGGATCAAAGCAAAACTTATTCACAGTTACTTTTTGAGAAAACAACAGCGGTTCGCTCATATAACGTACTAACGAGTAAAATATTATTAAATTATGTGACTAACGTGACGTAACCTGGTTCAAAAACACAAAGAGGCAAAGATCGGGACAGAAACGGCAATTTATGTATAAGAGCTCCAAACGGTATGGAAATAAGTGTCTCGTCGGGGGACATGTTTTATTTGGTTAAATTTGAAGGAAAGTAAATCGTTAGTGGAATTTGAACGCGTTGAATTACAAGGATATATACACCACTGGTATTCTAGCTTTTGATTTGAAATATGTTGTGTCATAAGGATAGGACACCGCTTGGTCTTAAGATTTAATGTCATCCTGAAAAACATGTATGTGTTAATTATTTTAGTTTAAACATGATCGCAGAATGACTCCAATTTAGCTCCGCCCGTCAATCATCTTGAATGTGATGTCACATGTACAACTATCCAATAAGTGAAGCACTTATAAAACATGCGGGTAACTTATAGGACAGTCCATACAGTTTAGTGGACGCTTGTGATATTATCTCTTTGTTTAAATACGAATTACTAACCACAAACAATTGATTTGTAATTTAAAAAAGTACACTTAAGTAAGTCTTACCTGTAACTCTTCCGTTTGTTCAGTTCTGTTTTTCTTTTTCTTTTTACGTTTAGATTTCTTTTTCTTTCGCGAAGTGACAGGTTCTTCCTAGAAATCAACAATTAAAACTTTACAAAACAATAGAATCAATTACTTGGGTATGTTCTGTGGAACAATGAATAGGAAATAGAATTGAACTATCCTCCTTCAGGCGAGAACATACATCAAGATAATACTCATGCATCAATTTTGCTTGAATACAAAACGGACACACAAATTAGACAGAATCCGTCTTTGTCACTACATTGATAACCAGGGTCCAGCCTCGAGCAATGTAAAAGCACATTGTTATGGTTGTAAAAGAGACATTATTTAGTATATTTAATGGTTTTTTTTAAATATCAATAAATTACAATCTCACTTCAAAAGAGTAAAGCATTAACACAATCAAATGATTTTTTTCCGATGAACTTTGAAATGTTCACTTACTCTATCATCAATGTTGCTCTGTTGTTCCCCGGTAACACCACTGTCGTTGGTAGACATACCGGTCGCTGTAGTCATCTCCTAGCAAAACATTAAAGAATGGTGACTCTATCGTATATAACTTAAATTCGTCTTACTCGCATTGGCAGAACCATTGAATATAATACAATTGTCACATAAATTTGATTTAATTTCAAAACCAAATATAACTTTTGTCTTGAAGGACAAGGAGAATGTAAATACGGTGCGATGTCGAACTAATTAAACCAACAATGAGCATTACTAAAACTGCATAACCTCAAATCACTTAATTGTCACGTAACGGGGGGAAAATTGAACACATTTCTTTCTCTTTCTATTGTATCAAAATGTACAAGCATTGATAAGCATAAAAAGAGATTGTACATTTATCCTGGTTCCCAATATCTCGTTTGGGAAAAAAGCGTTTCGTCACCAATATCAAACAATATTTAACACCAAGCAATTATCTTGATTTTATAAATTTTCCAATTTATATTTTATCTTTTTATTTTTTTTATTGAAAAACAGAATATCAAATATACAAGATCGTTTATTAACATTGTTCCTTTAAGTTATTGCATCAACATCTACAAAAAAATACTCTCGTAAAGAATAAAACAAGGAAATGTAAAGCTTGGTTTCCAATAGCTCGTGTATACAAAGGGCATTATGTCACTAATACAATACAAGGACCAGCAGTTGCATGTTATTACTAGATGTAAGGTATCTAGCAATATTTCTTTTAACAGTAACAGCATTGATGGTTCAATTCTTAATCATTTGTAGTAATGCCCTTACTTGTTTCTCCATATCAATAGTTTCCTGGACAGGAATCGTCAATAGGTCAACGTCACGTCCCTTCGAACTAGAACATTCCTCCTTAAAACAAAATAGACAGTTCTCGTGTTTACTAGTGCTTTGATATCTAAACAGTGGTATTTTGATGCCTTTCTAGGTTTCAAATGTGGTATTTCCTGCCGAATGTTGATTTTGGATGTTAATTTTCTCTCATACAAATGTATTATATATTATGTTTCCAACGTTTGCCTTTCTGTTGACACTATTGTTTCGTTAATTCAATATTCCTGGTATATTTTTTTTTCTCACCTGTGACTCGGCTGTTATCTGTGAATCGGCTGTTGTCTGTGACTCGTCTGTAACCAATGACACGACTGTATCCTTTGACTCGACCGTCACCCGTGACTCGGCTGTTATCTGTGACTCGTCTGTAACCAATGACACGACTGTATCCTTTGACTCGACCGTCACCTGTGACTCGGCTGTAACTTGTGACTCGGCCATAACCTCTGACTCGGCCGTTTGTTTCCCGTCAGTTTCATCCTCCTCATTCGTTGATTTCTTATATTCATCGTCAGTTTCTTTCTGGTAAAAACAATAATATTCTTAATAACGATTCAATATTCGAATCAATAGAAAATATTATGGACACTTAATATGGTTAATGATGATAATATCATTTTTATTTTGTAAGAATAAAGTCCTGTTACATTGACGTGTGTTGCCTGTTAGTTTAAATTTCCCTTCCGGTTGATATCTGAATCATAGTGAGAGGTTCTTCTCAGAGATAAATGATCACTGTTTTACAAAATGATTTAATCAAATATAATTTTATGTCTGTATTACTATAAAGAGGGTTATGATGAAACCCTTTATATTTTGCAGGTTAATTATTCCCACGTGCTCCCCTGTATCCAGAGTGTCTTGGTCGATAAGACGTCGTCTTGATCCGTTAAACATGAAATTGAGGTTGATCTACAACTCTTATTATTAAAATGAGAACGTAGATTTGTACATACTTACATAGAAATTATCCCAATTACAAAGCGTATAACGTACATTTAATTATATTAAAAACCCTTGTGTCCCCAAATTAATAACAAGGCTCCCTCCCATATAGAGCGATTTCAGGTTGCATGTGATGAACAAATAAATATCTCGTTGAGAAAAATATATGAAATTATCATATTTCAAAAAAAAATTATCATGTTATTTCTGTTTGCTTACGACAGAGCCACTTACTGTTGTATCCGTGTTACCCTGTTGTTTTCCAGTTAACTCGCTGTCGTGGATAACCGTACCACTAGCTGCTACCGCCTCCTAGCCAAACAAATATATAAATATATATATATATACAAAAACGAGTTATTTAACAAAAGGAGACGTAGCATTTTGCACTAACGTGATCACTGTATTACTTAGTACTTCTTCAGATACGCAGTAACAGTGGTACAGTTAAACAGTGTTACTATGTACCTGAAGAGCAAATACAGTGAAAACGTTAGTGGAAAATGTAACGTATTATTTGTCAATCAACTCGGTTTTTGTATATCTTTTTTCCATTTTGTCAAGTTTCACATTTTTCTATATAAATGTAAATAAATGACATAGAAACAGAAAGTCAGGAAGGAAGATATTTTTATGACTCGTGCGCTGTCAAGTCTCGAACTCGAGACAAACGACACCCAATCATCAAACCGAGAAATATCCGCAGCTCCTACCATTACACTACTTCACTTCCTTACAAAAGAAGTTTTCGATGATGCAGTGGTCAACAGCCCGATACTCTATAGTGCCATAGGGACAAATTGTCTACTGATTATGTCATAAGTACCGAGATCGGAATGTTTAGATAGATATGTATATCAGCCTATGTTGACAGTAATGTATACAGTTAACATCTTTAAAAATACAGGATTAATCAGTATATTCGATAGATTACGCATACCGCGAATATCTGATCATCCAATAAATCCACTGGAAATACCCTCTTTAATAGAAACAAAGTGGTCGGATGGTGCAATGGATAGCGAGCTCGCCTTTCACCGAAACAACCGGGGTTCGATTTTCTAATTGTACATCAAAAGGTAAGGGGTCATCTGCCCGACCACATAGAATTTCTCCGGACAAACAAGAAGTGATTAATATAATATAGAACTTGTTTTGCAATTGGTGAAAAATAGATGAAGTTTTATTTTATTAGAAAAAAAACCATAGTGTACGTATAGCGTGGTTCCCGATTTATCAAGGTAGAAATTCGTAGTGTTTCACTGATACTATAATATACTACAGTCACAGACAACTGATTTCTGATTCACGAACATGCCGAATAGCGAATATGGCTTTCGCAAAAATATCCTATTTACAAAACATTATGTTTTGATGTTTACAGGTTTCAGCTTTTGTCTTTCCGCAAAGACTTTGATTTTAAATGTTTATGATTTTTTTCTCATTTATTATCTGACTGTCGTGTTTATATTTCTTCGTCTACATGTACTTTTTCAAATTGATCTATATTTTATTTTACAAATATAATTTTTTCGGTAAGTGTAATTATATGTGTTCGTTATCAACAAATAAGTAACATCAGTACATCTTACCTGTGACTCAGCCGCTTGTTTTCTGCCGGTTTTCTTTTTCTTTTTTCGTTTAGATTTCTTTTTCTTACGCGCATTGACAGGTTCTCCCTAGAAATAAATAATTGAAAATTTGCAAAACGACTGAATCATTTACAAATATGTACTTCAATTTCTTCAAAACTTTTGATAGGCAAGTCAAAAACATTTATTTAAAAAAAATGCCTTACATTTTGTAATAGTAAAGTTCTTACGTTTTCCTCTTCATGCAGATCTAGAGTTTCCTGGCTGTTATCCATCGCTAAAACGTCGTCATGTTCCGTGGAACAATACAAAGGAGATGGATTGGAGCTCTCCTCCTGAAGACGAGGATGTAAATAAGAATATAGTATAACCGCAATACAGCGAGAATATCTCAAAGAAAGCGAATGATAATATGCATCGATTTTGCTTGAGTACAAAACGGAAACACAAATTATACAAAATCCCTCCTCGTCCCTAAATTGATCACCAGGCTCCATCGCCGAGTTATGTAACAACCCGTGATATTGGGTGTGAATGGGAAAATATTCAGTACACATTAAGTTTTAAAAATATGATAAAATTACATCCTCATTTCAGATATATAAAGAATCAACCAAACCACATGACATTCTTGTGAACATATACATATTTATATTACTTACTATACTTTCATCGTTGCCCCCTTGTTCCCAGGTCAGCTCACTGTTGTGGTTAGTCATACCAATCGTCTGCTCGTCTGCAAGCCCAACATATATATATATATAAGTATGTTGAAGCTATCGTAAACATATACAATATTGTTAAAATCACATTGGCAAACATTTTGATAGATTACAATTATCGCACCAATTGGATCCATCGGCAAAAAGTCTTCAGCGGTTTAGAACTTAAAAACCGAATGAAATCAATTAAAATAAAATGTTATATAACGGGAACAAGATATCCGTGTAATATACCAATACTGATTCCATTTTTGGCTATGGTGCATTTGTGGTTCTCAGAAATAGCAATTGAATGAGGTTTGGTATGAATAATAAATGCTAATTTGTTTTGAAACACAATCAGTAATTGAAAACTTATTTTGCGAGCTTTTGAGAACGTCTGTGTCCTTTTTCAAGCAAAGAATCTAATTTGGCGCTATTTGGCGAAATGTCTCTAGGATTTTTAACAGCTGAATTTACTATTTCGGCACATTGTGGCTTTGTGAGTTGTCTTAAGCGTTTTATAGTCGAGACACCGGTCATTTACACTCTTTGCTTGATAAAAGAAACAAACGTTTTCGAAAGCTCGCAAAATAAGTATTCATTTACTGTTTGTGTTCAAAACAAACTTAGCATTTATTGTGTATTTACAAAGTCTGATAAAACTCAAAGTCATTTAAACTATCAACTTATCAGAGATGTCATTTACAAAATAATAATTTGATATATTATTATCATATTCTTTAATAAAAAGTTACACTTTTTTAAAAAGTAGTATTAATGTTCAAATTGCAAACAAATAAACAGGTAAGGCAGAACATTGCTCACTTTATCAGCTACAGTGTTGTCCTGTTGTTCTCTGTCACCTCCTGCTAGTCATAAACGTGTTAGAATGTTTCTAATACTGAAATAAACTAGATATACCAAAATATTGTACAAAGCTGTATCACACGAGTAAAAAATGATCACAATAATTATGTATCTATTTTTATATCTTTCCGCTCGTTCCAGTAGTATGATAAATTGTGTTACAATGTTTGACACGCCATACCTGTTGACAACAAATGTCTGTTTTAATGTTCTTTTATGTAAAGCAATCTTATAAGACAATGTAGACTGAATGTTTGGTTGTTTTTGGATTGGTTAAAATTTTAAATACAGTTTCTACAAAACAAGGTTTTAATGTGAAGGAACTACGATCGTACCATATTATTTGGTATGTACTAATATAAAAATGACCGACAAGATCACACGCTTCATATTTTACACCTCTGGTTGTACATTGTACATCAAAACAGCACAAACATGATATAATGCTGCCTTAGGAATAACAACTACATTTGTACTTCATATACAATATTTACTCGACATTCGACTCGATAACTGATACGTACCAAAATGCGCCAAATATATCGAAACTCTGTCGTTTGTCTTTTAAAAGATCTTTCTTGTTCTTTATTTTTACGTTGCTTATTGAACACAACATAACACTATAACATAAAACCACCACCATCACATAATACCACCACCACCACCACCACCACCACCACATAACACTATAACATAACACCTTTACATAACACCGCAAACATCATAACACCAAGTCCACATAAAACCCCCACCATCACATAATACCACCACCACCACCACCACCACATAACACTATAACATAACACCTTTACATAACACCGCGTACATCATAACACCAAGTCCACATAACACCACCACCATCACATAATACCACCACCACCACCACCACAACCACATAACACTATAACCTAACACCTTTACATAAAACCGCAAACATCATAACACCAAGACCACATAACACCACTACGAAAAAACACCATCACCATATAACACCACCCGTAACACGATAACATAGCACCATCACAGAACACGATCACCTAACGCGACCAAATACCACCACATACCACGATCATATAACACTATCACATAGAACCATCACAAAACACTATCACATAGAACCATCACAAAACACTATCACATAGAACCATCACATAACACTATCACATAGAACCATCACATAACACCACCAAATAACACCAAGTCTAAATAACACCACCACATAACCCGATCACATAACATGATCAACCACCACCACCACCCCCCCCCCCACCACAACCACATACCACTATAACATAACCCCTTTACATAACACCGCTAACATCATAACACCAAGACCACATAACACCACCTCCATCACATAATACCACAACCACCACCACAACCCCATAACACTATAACACAACACCTTTACATAAAACCGAAAACATCATAACACCAAGTCCACATAACACCACCACCATCACATAATACCACTACCACCACATAACACTATAACATAACACCTTTACATAAAACCGCAAACATCATAACACCAAGTCCACATAAAACCACCACCATCACATAATACCACCACCACCACCACCACATAACACTATAACATAACACCTTTACATAACACCGCAAACATCATAACACCAAGTCCACATAACACCACCACATAAAACCACCAAATAACACCACCATCACATAACACTACCAACAAATAACACCATCACATAACACTTTCACAACATAACACAAAGTCCACATAACACCACCAAAATATAACACCAGCACCAAATAACACCAAGTCTAAATAACACCACCACATAACACCACTACGAAAAAACACCATCACCATATAACACCACCCGTAACACGATAACATAGCACCATCACATAACACGATCACCTAACGCGACCAAATACCACCACATACCACGATCATATAACACTATCACATAGAACCATCACAAAACACTATCACATAGAACCATCACATAACACGATACATTACGCGACCAAATAACACCACCACATAGCACGATCATATAACACCATCACATAGCACGATCATATAACACCACAACATAACACAATCACATAACACCATCACATAACACGATCACATAACACCATCACATAACACGATCACATAACACCATCACATAACACTATCACATAGCATCATCACATAACACGATCATATAGCACCATCACATATCGCTTCCACATATCACCACCATATAACACCACCACATTACACCATTACATAACACCACCACATAACAACATCACATAACACAACCTCATATCACAGTCACATAACACAATCACATAACACCACCACATAATACCACCACATAACACCACCACATAACAACATCATATAAAACGATCACATAATACCATCACATAACACGATCGCATACTACCACCACATATTACCACCATATAACACCACCACATAACAACATCACATAACACCACCACATATCACCACCACATAACACCACCAAATAACACGATCACATAACATGATCACATAACACCACCACATAACACCACCACATATCACCACCACATAACACCACAACATAACCCGATCACATAACATGATCACATAACACCACCACATAACACCACCACATATCACCACAACATATAACCACCACATAACACGATCACATGACTAGATTACATAACACCACCACATAACACCACCACATATCACCACCACATAACACCACAACATAAAACGATCACATAACATGATCACATAACACCACAACATAACCCGATCACACAACACCACCACATAACACCACCACATAACACAACCACATATCACCACCAGATAACACGAGCACATAACATGATCACATAACACCACCACATATCACCACCACATAACGCGATCACATAACATGATCACATAACACCACCACATAACACCACCACACATCACCACCACAAAACATGATCACATAACACCACCACATAACACCACAACATAACCCGATCACATAACATGATCACATAACACCACCACATAACGCAACCACATAACACCACCACATAACCCGACCACATAACATGATCACATAACACCACCACATAACACCACCACACATCACCACCACATAACATGATCACATAACACCACCACATAACGCAACCACATAACACCACCACATAACCCGATCACATAACATGATCACATAACACCACCACATATTAACATCACCACATTACACGATCACATGACACGATCACATAACACCAAAACATACACTTAAGCATGTTTATCATTTACATGTAAGTGTCATCGTTTTTATTCCGTGCGCTTACATAGATATGTACACCTACATGTGAAATTACCTTATTGACGTGACATTCCATAAGTTCATGTCTTATATCGATTCTTTCCCTGATATAAGTGATATAACGTTTTCTCTGAAACATGTAGCGTATCGTTATAATAAATAGATAAACAAACAAACAAACAAACAAACAAACAAAAAACCGTTTAACAAAAACCAAAAAACAGAAAAGTCAGCGCGAACTTTCCTTCAAAAAGAAACTTCTTGTCATAGTATTATCGACGGCTGTCTAGTGAATTCAAACAAAAAAGAATTGTTAGTTTCACGTACCAGAGATGTGTGTTTAAAACATTGATTTAGTCTTCACAAGATCCGGACTGAACATTACATGCAGACGAGAACCTAAACATGTATTATCTCTATTTGTACACACTACAAAATTATTTTAACGTATATGTACACCTACAATGTGTCCATAGAATTCTTAACTAGGTCATACATACCGAGACAAAACAGATCGATATACACTGTACATGTACGCAAAACGGACCAAGCTCTGAGACGAACAACAGCCCAAAGCGGATGTTTACACACACACACACACATATATACATATATGCGCCTACCTGGAAACAGAATGGGCTGTTTCGCTTTCTGTATCAGCCTTGAATTTATAAATGTCCTCTTTATAAAAGCATATTTAACCAAAAACATTCAATCGATGGTGGCTTTTTTTCGCATTTGTGCCCAAAAGCATGTCATTTATGTTTAAACAAAGAAATGTTTTTTGATAATTAACACGTATATGTAGTAGGACAATATATAGATAACATTATCCTATGTAATACGTTTTACACGTATACTTACTGTTATCTGTTGGTATTCTGGTGGTTGTGTTTTGTAACGATATCCTTAGAATACATGATCTTCATTCTTGCGGTATGTGTGACACACGACTGTCAGTAGCAGACGCTTCCATTATTGTATATCAAATTATATGTATAGGCCTATTATCACACACTGATAAACACCCCTAGCCATACCCCTGGCCTGTGCAAGTACTTATAAATAGATAACATTACGTCAATATGTGTATCCGGAAAAACCTGCAGTGGTTCAACTTCCGTATACAATATAAATATATCAATTTCACAAATTGTTATTCTGTTTTTTCTTTTTGCGAGTTTAACAATATATTCTTTTACATTTAAGTTTTTAGGGCAAATTCGACATTTTTTCTGTCGTCGTACTGTTTTGTACGATCCATATATACGCACACATATATGTAAGATATATATGCAAGTTCATATCATATCTGTACCTGTTGACACTAGGACAGTCAGATAAAGTGTATTGTACATGCGTCACAAGAAATGCAAGGGGTAAAAAATATCAATAAAGTTAAAAACTTATTTAGGGTCCACATATGGCAAAATCAATAATGCATGTATTTTTTTCTGTTTATTCTACAACAATTATGAAGCATGTTCAATCAACTTATATAATCACTCTTGTTTGTACGGATGGAATCGAGAAAGGCGTCCGGAGACTCAGTGAGCATAACCTTGTTGATGAGACAAGAAGACTAGTTTGATACTATGATGTACATTAAATCAATCTGGAGCTGCATACCGGTAAAAATAACTGGCTTTGAAGTCGGGTGTCTCTCCTCTATAGCCCTCAAAGGACAGGTATGACCCTAGCGATTGGTCAGGTTGTTTTTTACCCGAGACTTATCAAATAGCTAGCCAGGGGTGCAGAGAGCGAAAGTGACTGTAGCCCCTGGCGTATCGAGGATGTCGGGCAGACGACCAATACATTTTTATGTCCAATCAGGCAATCGAACTGCGGCCGTCTCCATAAAAGGCGATTTTTATCAACTTCCCGAAACCCACCACCCTATTAGATATGACTATAAGAGGTTAGAGGTCACCTTGTCATCAGACTTTACCATGGGCACTACTAAAATAAAAAATGTGATATATTACAGCAAGATCAACTCATCTAGCCAAGTATTCGCTTTAGAATTTTATTTCATAGGTTTTGTGTGATATCAAGGAAAACCTATTGTAAATACAAATTTGGAAAAATATCAAAAAATAAGAAGACGGTCTTCTCATTAAGTTGGATATTGGAACTGATCGGTACAATAAAAGTGAAAAGGGCTGAACAAAACATATACGTCATGTTACAGTTGTGACAGTACATAGGAATATGTATACATCAAAATGTGAACGCTGTATAAGTTTAATACCGCGTACTGTTAAGGAACTTTACTCCAAAAACCCGAGGAAACGGCGAGTAATATAGAGTCCTCAAACAAAACGAACTTTAAACGATGTGGAATAGTAAAAAAAAAACACTATTATGTACATGTTTACCCAGCACTTCAATTAATGTAATAAGCGCGTCACTATTTCCTAATTTGATGTTGAGGGCACACTCTATAACGATGAGGAAATACATGCTTTATATAGGGGCCACATTTGATAATGAGATGAAATTATATTGCTCTAGATCATTCTCTACAACAGAAAAGAGAGATAAATTTGATATGAGGGTCCGCACACTTTACAACAAGAAGGAAAGATTTATTTGAAATACATATTTGATGCAAGTGTCATACCCTACAACAAAGAGGAAAGATTGTGATGTAAGTAAGGGTCACACTCTAAGGTAGGATGGAAAGATATAATTAGTATTTGGTGTAGTTGTCAGGAAGATAATGATACGTAAGTTACAGTGATCCCACTCAACGGCGCAAGTATTATTTCGTGTAGAGGTCGCCTTTTTGGAACCGGGAGGAAATTATTGTGATGATGTATATGTCACCTTTACGGGATAAAATCGTTTATGAGTCGCGTACGACAACGGACGCACTTCCCAGCAGGATGGAGGAGTATCTGTGCTGAAGGGATCAATCTCTTCAACGAGGAGGGGAAAATTGCTGAGAAGTGACACTTTGGTTTGACACAAGAGTTTTGACCGGTTTGGAGGAGGAGTTATACTCTATAACAGGAGTAAAATGTATGTTGTAAGTGCCACGTGTTATAACATGGGATAGATATACATAGGGCTCAGCCTTCATAACAAGGAATTAGCAAGGCTCACAATTTGCTAGACAGGAAACACATTTGTTATTGAGTTCTCGCAATAAAACGGAGGACAGATAGTTACCGTATGAAAACACTCTAACAGGTAGGATGATTTTTTAAGGAGTTACGTTCGTGAATTCGTTCGAAGTTATATCTCTTTTATTATTACATTGGAGTTTCTATCCGATCGTTTGAAAATCGAGACATTTTTTCATTATCAATGGAATTAAAGTATTTTCAAAGTTCAAGGAAGCGTCTCAATATAAATGCATTTTGAGTCTAGATTTTTAAATTTTTTTTATTTTTTTTAATTGTGGTGAAGTAGTTTGGCTAATCGAATGTGTTCTTTACCATTTCTAAGAGAAGCTTACTCGAGCTGGTTCGTTAATTAAATTAATTTCGGATGATAAAATAAGTATCACTCCGTTTTCATGGTGTACCGATGACACAGAGTGAGCTTGTTTGTACAGACGACCTTGTTATTAATCTGTGTAACAATAAACTCAAGATATCTCCACCTCTGACTACCGAAGATATTCACCGTTCGCACATTATTGGAAAACTCAGAAACGGAAAAGGGCAAATTATATGTAGATTCAAAAACTGGAAAATAAAAAATAAAATATTTATGTCCAAAACTGCCCTTAAAAACCACAGATCCGGATCATTCAATGTATTTATCTCGGAAGATCTAACAAGACAGAGACAGAAACTCATCAGTGAACTTTCCCGTGCGCGTAAAGCCAAAAGCATTGCTTCATACTGGACGAACGACGGTCGCATCTTTTTCAAAGTCACGATGGAGTCGGCGAAGGTATTTGTCAAGTCTTACGACGATATTGCGCCCTATGTCCCCCACTCGGAGGAGGGAGGTCCTGGTCAAACAGACTCCTTTTTCTAATTACTACAAAACAAAAAACAAATCTACAAATTGTTAATTCATTTGATCTGAATTTAAAGCACTGTAAATACCATATGAATTCTATGTACGATGTAGTTTACTCAGAACTGATTTTGTTGACATTGTTATCTTGTTGTTTTTGTTTTTGGTGGGGGGTTTTGGTGGGTTTTTTCCTGATTATATTTATTTCAGTACTGGCGTTTTCAATTCCTAAGAGTTTTCCGTACAGTCAGTCGTGCGTAAATCCTAACGCTTGTTTCTAAATATGATTGTTAATTTGGATTCAATGGTGTTTTTATTAGCTTGAATAAGTTTTCATATTATATATATAAATGAATTGATTCATATTCATAATTTAGTGTGGCTTTATGCCGCTAAAGTGCGCGTTACTAAATAATCAAGTACATTAGTGCATACAAGGAATAGTGATTTAATGAACACATATGAATATGTGTGTTTATATAACCCTAGTCCGCATACCGGAATAATGATGCATACTATATATATAAATTGGAAAAAGTTGGTACGTATGTATAACTTTGTGACTTTTTCGTGTCACGCATGTAAAATTCTCCCTTTTAGCGTGGTTCGCAAATATGTTGTGATACTATGCTGTCACGAATGAATTAGCATTTACGAATTAATGAGTATGCATGTCTTAGTGCGAATTCTAGAATAGGTTTGTACTGAACATAAATATATCAGTGCGTATTCATAATTTGTAACCAAACAACTTAGACACATGTGTTTATAGCGCTGTTATTTAGATACGTTCTAGCGTATACACTTTTGAAGTCATATCATTGAATTATGTCACACTACAGTAAATTGTATAATACAAACTGATATTTACAAATTATGTCATAGTATTATGTATTTACTTATTCATTTTCATTGTTTTAT
>NW_018407282.1:966628-968374 GCF_002113885.1 Mizuhopecten yessoensis | reverse complement strand
TCTCTCTCTCTCTCTCTCTCTCTCTCTCTCTCTCTCTCTCTCAAGTATGTGTTTGTTGTAAATTAATTTATGTATTATTAGAAATTGCATTATATTTATATGTTGTAAACCATTATGGAAAGGGCGTTTATAAGTTGCAATAACTTGTGTCCAATCCTTTTGTAATTATATTGCAATAAAATATGTTTAAACTAAAACTAAGTATCACTTAAATACACACTGAAAGTATTGTTTTGTACTCTTTGAACACCAGTTTTATGACGTCGTTTTTAGTTTAGTTATCCGGCATCATTAGTAGTATTAGCTTCCCACAAACGTGCGCAAATATCAAATATTAAACTAGGAACTATGCGCGTTTGAGAAATAAATAAAAACACTCTTTCATTTCTTTTGATAACTTGTTCCGTCTATAGCAAAATAAGCGCATGCATAAGATCTTACTATTAGAGTAGCAATAATAATGTTGACGCTTTAGCAAGTGATGTACATTTCGACTTGGGATGACTTAACTCATTCACCCCTCAAAGGTAGGGTCAACGCCTATGGAGATTTAACATTAGCGTCGGCCCCCACTTGGAATTTCAAAACAAGATAAATCCAAAAAAGATATGGGTATAGGAAGCTTGAATCAGGAATAGTTTGTTTCAGAATTCATTTGATGATAAATGGGACCTCCTTGACTTACACATGTGTGGGTGTTAAAGGTGCAGTAATGCAATTCATCCTAGAGCATTTAAATGGCATAATTACTATAAAATTATATCATCATCGTGTGCAACGTATTTCAACTGTTATTTTGATACCGAATATTACAACTATTTCAATAAAGAATTGTTCTTTTTATTTAAGATTTTAGCAGAAAAGTGTGTGAAATTTCATTTCTAATGAGAAAATTTCCATTTTTGACACGTTAATTCATTTAGTTCTAAAACTAGTCTATTTTTCTTACTTACTGAAAAGTTGGCTACTACATAATAATATCTTTCAACTTCAGGAATTTCCAAAAAATTGAAAACCGGTAAATTTGTCCTATACTACTTTTGGTTCAAAACAAGAAAAAAATACCTTTCTTTCCACATCTACTTTAACTTGTGTTTCTTTTTTACTATAGTTCCTTGGGTGTTGATATTTGGCAAGTATGTTGTTCATGTAAATGAGTTTAAGTGTTGTTAATTTTGATGACCTTGAACCTTTTTCAAGGTCACAAAAACCAAATGTGCCGAAATAAAAGAAAATGTATGGGGAGTCAGAAAAGGGTATCTTTCCTTGCTTTATTTGTTTAGAGTTAACGATATAGAATAGTGTAATATCCCTTCATATTTTGTTTAATGAATGGGCAAAAGGCAACAAAAATAATAACTAGAACTGTAAGCCAAAGACTAACTTATACCCCCCCCTACAGGGGTGTCAGCGTTTCAGTTGACAGATTTTGCGTTTTCATTCCGTTTTCATTCCATTTCATTCGCGTTTTCATTTCATTTCGTTCTCAAGATTCAATTCGTTCCGTTTCCGTCGCAGACTGTTTTTTTCGTTTCGTTCTGCTTCGTTCCATGTTAAATCCTCTCTACCCCAATCGTTCCGTTTCGCTCCGTCCCAGTCCGAGTGGAGCTTTCGTTTCGTTCCGTTCTGCACTCGTTCCGTTCCGTTCCATCGGCGAGGCGCTTGTACATTGATGTGAAACAAAATGGCGGTGGTAACTGAGGCAGCCTCAAAAACTTGTCGACTCGTGATCAGCTTTTTAAGACA
>NW_018407282.1:945089-959367 GCF_002113885.1 Mizuhopecten yessoensis | reverse complement strand
AAGTAATTCTTCACATGTCCACATGCAGTAGTTCTTGCGTTTGAAAATGCCTTAACAGAATATTTTGCACTTTTGAAGTATTCATCGATGAGAAGCTTCAAGTTTCGTATTCCGTTTTTAACCTTCTTGTATAACTGTCGTCTACGAAAGGTTTACTAGGAGCATTTTTCATTCAGAAATATTTTATCAGTTCGCACAACTTATAGAATTAGGCCCTCTCCCGATAGTATGTATTCTATACACTATAAGTTTGATAACACGTGATTAACTCAGTTTATACAAATACTGTTTAAGTATGGAATATATATATAAACCAGAACTGTAATCTTAAGGCTAACTAAGGCAAAGCATTGCAAATTAATCCATTGTCTCCCACCAGTAATTATGTATGTATATATGTCACTGACATACTTCTTGTACTCCCTCCCCATGCCAAAACATACTTTCATACCACATCTTGTCAGCCTAGATGACCCACTTTTGCTGAAATCGTTCTAGTAGTTAAGAAAGAGTTGTCAAGACAAAGATTTTTAGCAAAGGGCCAAAACTCCTTTTTAATGGTCGTAATGAAAATATACTTCTTGGATTCACAATGTCAGGGGGCAGTTACCATATTTGTAAACTTCCGTTGAAATTGGCCCCATAGTTTTGGAGGAGTTGTCTGGACAAATATTTTTCAACAAAGGGCCATTACTCCGTAAAAAAAGGGTCAGGTTGAAAAAAGAATTATTGGATTCATCAGATGGTTGTTACCATATCTGGAAACTTTCGTTGAAATTGACCCCTTAGTTTGGAGGACATGTAATGGCAAGAAATTTTCAACACAAGGCCATAACTTTGAAGAAAAAAAAGGTCAGAATGACAAATAATACCTGCATGCACAACTTCAGGTGTTAGTTATCATATCTGGAAATTTTCGTTAAAATTGGTCCACTACTTTAGAATGAGTTGACAGATAGACGGATAGACAAGCTGATTCCAGTATACCCCCCCCCCNTAACTTCGTTGCGGGGGTATAATAAAGTGTATAATAGTTTTATTTTTAGATAATTGCATAGCTTTGTCTATAACACAATCTCAAACCTAAAGTAGTTCTCCAGAGGATAGATTACTATGACAGAATACATATTCATGAGTTATTACTGCTGCACATAACTTTAAAACATGCCTAATATAATAAAGTGTTTTAGTATGATACAAAAACAAAAAGTGTATCGGTATTTATCATAATACACATTGATAGTAAAATATTCAAGGTTATGTAAAATTGGGCATTGATCATGTTTGGCATGCCAAAAAAGTACTTTACCGGTTTTGATATCACATAAAAATGATTCTGTAGACAGAATACATATAGAGGAAGTTTTTAAAGAAGTTTAAAATATAGACTACCAGTGAATCTATATATAAGCAAGTTGACAATGTTGGTTATGTTTTAAATTTTGTGAAAATTTTGCATGTTTTTCCAATTAAAAGTATCACTACGCTTACTTTATGTCTACCGATATGCCATATTTAGTATCAAAATAACAGTAATTTTATACACTATACACTATCATAATTCATTTTCAAATTAACATTTGCCTGTGATATTTATCGGTCATTTTGTTAGGATACCCCCGTCACTCAACCTGGTGTAATGCAAGGAGGTCCACTACGGTTATCGGTAATAATTCTGAATAATCATTTATGCAGTTATTGATCATTTTTATGTATCTACATATGGCAAAAGAATAAAGGAAATCAAAGTGGGGGCCAAATGTTGACCCCACCTTTCATAATCAACTATTCCAACCTTTGGATTGGAAGAGTTCAAATGTGTCAAATGTGTCAGGAGGGGTGAATGAGTTAACATTATCGTGACCTTTCAGCTTTTCATGTGTAAAAACACTATTTCCCGGTAAATGTGACGTAATAGATTAGATATAGTACACGGTACAGATAACGCACTGTTATGTCGATTCATATCAGAGTGAATAATGATTATACTGATAATGATGTGAAAGTGAACTGTGGGGACGTCTCTATACACTACGCTACAGTAACAGTACTCGGTGTTGTCACTATGCCCCTATTTGATATAGGGATCAAAGTCTAAAACGGTACGAAAATATATACATATACTTTATTAAGAGGTCATGCTCTAAATATGTATTCGATGCAGGGGTCACACCATATAACGGGATGAAGCATACACCTATTTGTTTATACATGTATGACGTCATGCAATATAACAGAAGACCATATATTTACTAATAAACTTTTAAGTCACTCTTTTCCTATCAAGACAGGAACACAGAGAAAAGAGTGACTTAAAAGTTTGTTAATATTATTGCGTTCCCTATAGGAACATATGTTTATAGACAATTAGTCATATATTTACTGTTTCGGCACACTCTAAGACGGGCCGTATGGATTGTATATATATAGTATTTATGCTGATACAAACGTATATAATCAATCACTTTTTATAACCTCTGATATACAAGCAAGAGGGTTGGTATCATTCGCATACGTGTAGGAACGGATAGTACCCTTCATACCAAGCCCACAAACCCGCGTACATTTTGTCAAACATAGAAATTGGAGTGTGTGCATACGATAAAACTAACAAATATTTCAAAATATATCTATATATTGCGTATAAAGCTTCTGACTTTATTATCTTATAGGGGAATATTAAAGACTCCGACATTAGGTGATGAAGGTTAGTGGGTATAGTATATATTAATAACGTATTGAAAATGAGTTGAGTCTGAAGGTTTTATCTTACAAAATTTCATTTCTCTAATTTGAAGATTGGGAAAGAAATATTAAATCGACTTGAATACGTCTGATGCATTTTATAACAATCGCAGAGTCCATCGAGAAAACAAACAAACAAATAAATAAATAAATAAATATGTTTTTGAAAACACATGTGATAGATATCCATTATCTAGCTATCTGTATAAATCCACAGGACACATAATCAACAAAAGCTTGTCTGTTCAAATTAATTCAAAGTTGTCTCCCCTTTATCGCACTGATGTACCAATACACTTCCTCGATGCATGTCTTGTTCCGTTTATGACAGGATAAGCGTTCACAAAATATGACCATTACAGCAGAAATAATAATGTTTATGCTTTGACAAAGGATGCAATATTAACTCGAATTCAAGTTCATCTCAGCTCAGATCATTTTCTTATATCAAATCATTTTATAAAACAAGAGGCCCAAAGGGCCTGTATCGCTCACCTGAATATGTTTGAAATAGTTGGTATTAAGTAAAGATATAGCACTCCATGTTGGCTGCTGTAAGTTAATATGAAATTTCAGAAAGATCCATCCAGTACTTGAGATATAGCGAGAACAAAATTTCAAACAGAGCCCCATCCCTATGCCCCTAGGGGGTTAGACACACCGTTTATACAAAATTGGTTCCCCTTTACCCAAGGATGCTCCACAACAAATATGGACCAAATCCTTTCATTCCTACAGAAGAAGAAGGATTTTTAAGAATTTGTTATATTTCCCCTAATGGTCCCCGCCCCTCAGACCCCAAGAGGGAAAGACCCACCGTTTATACAAAATTGGTTCCACCTCCCCCAAGGATGTTTCTGACCAAATTTGGTCAAAATCTGCTCAGTCGTTCATATTTCAATATTTTAATATTTTACATACTAGATTAAGAAACAGAGCTAAAAAGTACCTTAAATAATGATCTATTCCATGCAAATCTCTCTCTCTCTCTCTCTCTCTCTCTCTCTCTCTCTCTCTCTCTCTCTCTCTCTCTCTCTCTCTCTCTCTCTCTCTCTCTCTCTCTCTCTCTCTCAGTAACACTAGACTTAATTGAAAATATTAATTAATTTAAAAATTGCCATCTTGTATATATATTTCATTATGTTATTGGGATAGGGCTTTACATAAGTTGGGCAAACTTGTGCCCAATCCCTTTTGTATATTAGATGAAAATAAAATATATGTTTAAATCAATGACTAGTAGCGTTTTTTAGGAAAAGTTGACGGACGACGGACGGACGACGGACGCTGCGGTATGGCATAAGCTCACCATGGTCCTTCGGACCAGGTGAGCTAAAAAAGATTCAAATACTTGGCAAATTTTGATTTATTTCTAACAAAAACTCAGTTGATTTATTGTTTAAGATAACATTTACATCGTGCATGTACAACAAATATGTATGCATGACTTACCTCACGGAAGTTCAACTATAAACAAACAGCCAAAGTTTGCACATTGCAACTGCGAGAAAAAATACCAACGTGATCAGCTGATGAAAAAGTTTATCGTCAACCTTTCTGTTCACGTGTTACACATTTCAATTATGGACTTCTGACGAGGTTAATGCGTTGTTATATAGGCCTGATAAGGTGTTATCGGTCGAGGACGTATAACATGTACTCTTCTCTCTGCTCCATATAAGATCGTATTTACAGAGAAAAGAGTCCTTTTTCACATGTCATAGCATTCGATAACATGAGGTATTAGGTATCGAAATAACGATATAAATTGTAAATATGACTTAAACATCATCAGTGAAATAAACAGCTCGTTAAATAAGAAATGCAGCTGTTTTATCCAATGATATATCTTTCAATTTCTGCTCAAGTTGGACTCTACCAACTACCAAATGTAACCTGTTTGAACGTTGCCTGTGCGTATGAATACACATTTTCAGATTTTGCGAAGGGAGATAACTATTGACATTTTTAAACAAAAAAGATACTGCTTGCATGAATTTTTTCGTTTTTATTAAAGCTACACAAGAAATTGTTAAATCAACCAAAAACGATAAATCAGCAAAATATTATCAGCTCACGGTTTTAGCGGTGGTGACAAATCATGTATAATGCCCTAGAAATTCGCCATCCAGCTAACCATGTCGGCCTCTTTTGTCAGTGGATTCAATCCCCGGTACATATCGCAAACAACGTGGATCATACATCCATGTGGTTCCGTCATATATATGAAATGCAGTCGAACAGCCAACTGCCATATCAAATTGATTCGTACTTTCAAGCCATGTCTGGTTTACTGTCTAATTCGACATTCAATTACTGCAGCTTCACATTCCAGAAGATGTAGAGCCTCGAAATTTAGCGGCTCTCGCAACTGAGCCAGCGCACCGCGTCTAGACATTATTCTTCCGCGATGGCGCGTCAGACCATTTAATATCTAACTTAAATGTGACACTAAAAATATGTTTTTGTGTTTTGTATCTTCATAATTAGGCTGTGTTAAACTATCAACGTACACCATCATGTTGTGTGATGGTCCTTCAATGACGGAAACCATGTTCTATATTACGTCAATACGTAGACTTGCACAAGCTCCAGAACCTGGGATACACTTTCAGAATGGCCTTTCAAGTTATAATTATTGAAAAAATCACACGTTGATTTATATATAAGGTTTGAATCATGCTTTGGTCGATTTCATAGGGTGGTTAATTGAGTTGGTCTTGAAAACAAATTTAATGAACTGCTTCGTACCATGAAATAGAACAAAGCAAGATTCAATCATTAAATAATTTACACAAACAAATATGTTTTCAATTCCGAAAACATGTAACATATATACACGGATATAAACATGAAAACATGAGGTCGGTATGGTTACGTGCAATACAGATATACAAACATGGGGTCGATGTGCCGTATATCAGCGAACCTGAGGCCAAAGTTTAGCCAATTAGAATCAAGGAACACCAAACCATATGTATATTTATGTAGTTGTTGATCGAATTTGATCAATAATATCATCACTTTTTCTTGTTTCGTTACGTTTCAAGAAAGAAAACCGATATATTATCGTATTCGTTATAGATTTGTTTCTTATGCATGCAAATTAGCATATATCGACACATTTTCCTGTAGTTGTACGTTGGGTGGCGTCATCAGAGTTACTTCCCTTTGAACAAGTAGCGTAAAGACGGTCGTGTTTAATTTTGTTCTTATTAAAATTACATAGCGTCTTTCAAACATGTTTTTCCTTCTTTTTGTTATGTTCATCCCGTTTATATTCAGAAGCCCTGAATGATGGGTACCCGAAACGTATGCTGGAAGACAAGTATAGCATTTATCAACTCTCTTTTTTTGTATAAGCTAGAATTTGTTATTGTTCGTTTTCGAAGACTAACATCCAAATTCGTTTTAAATTCTGAATTTTTGATTTTTAAGAGGTCTTTGATAAATCTCTAATATCATTTTTTTTTATTTTTCCGGAAAGAATTTTGCAAAATTTCATCCGTGATGTCACTGCCTATAAAGGAAGTATTGGAAAAATTAACTTTACGTAGACGTTCTTCGTACGTTTAATCTGGTAAATAGTATACCTGTTTTGATACTATTGTATTCAATATTGGGGTCTTTTTAAAATGAATACACCTTGATGGAATAAGCTTTGTTTACTTTCGCGTAGGAATGAAAATTAAACTTCTCCTTAACGTTGACATTGACGTCATTTTCTGATTCCATAAATTGGTTATTTTTCCTTCAGAAAAAAACCCTGTTCCAGGTTTCAATCAATTTCTTTGCTAGTTACTCCTAGAAGCATTGGTTGCAGTATGTTTCCGAAAAGAAATAAACTAAAAAATTGACTCGAAAATGTATCAAATCACACGCCGTAACACCTTTAAGAGCACAAAAATTCTCTACAGTGCGTAACACTCAAAAACAGTTGTATATGTTATTCGTGTGTTCAAGAAATCATCTTGCCTAAGATAAGACCAGAAAGCCGGTATACAGGGGAATTTACTCCCAATATACATGGTACTATGATACTACTTCCGCCTTGATCTATACTACTGCTATATTTTTTTTTATAAATTGCAGCACTATCGATCTTCCGTTAATGATATCAAATTAGGACTGGTTTAAACGTTTATTATTTATTACTTGCTTCATATTTCATCTTTGATGAGTGAACTTTATACAGTATATTTCTGTTTGCACATTTCAAATCTACTTGTAACTTTCCGGCGTGAATCGACGCTTGAGATGTATCTCATAATGAATGACGTAGACTGTTGCCTACTTCCTTGATTATACAAGGATGCAATATGATATATTAAAACCACTTTATTGTAATCTCACTCTTTCCTGTGAAATATATATGTACTTTAATGAATCGACGAAGGCGTCAGTGTATTCTGTTTCATCGACGACAGCTTCATGTAAACCTAGGTCAAACATAAGTAATGCCGGGTAATATCATAAACCGGAGTTGTGACAACAAAACAAGGTATACTAATAACCATGATAAAAGATATGGACCTTTATATCACACAAGGAAACAGAACATCTCTCAATGGGATCGTGATGGCGACCATAGCGTACCATGGGAAAGAGCACAGACAATGCAGTTATGAACACAGATTAGAAAGAAATCGACTGGAATATTTAAATTTGCTTTGTTAGTTTTCATTATTTCCTCCTATTTTGTCAGAGTTCATGTATAACTTGAAAAAATCACTTAGGGCGTTGTTTTTTACCATGATTTCCATTATTTGCCTTTAGTTCGTATTCCAAGTTCATTTCATAAGTTTTGTATGGTCTTTGTTGCCAATGCCGTCACCTGATATCTAGAACTATACATGATCCGATCGTGTTGTAGACCTCACCCTCCATTCTCACATTCAATTTACACTGTTTGTGAACCCTTTTCGGGCCTGTACTATTTTATATCGAAACTATGGTCTATCCCTAGTAACGTGTCAGGCACGCTTAACCTTTAAACTGAAGTATGAAAAGGGTATTTTAAACAAAAAATGTAGTCATTTTAAACAGTACCATCACTGATCCCCTAGTATATATTTGAAACAGCTAAGGTATATGAGGGGAAAACACTGCCTTACTGGCAAGCTAGCTTTTCCAGTGATGCGGTATAACCCGACGACCCGCTCACTAGTTCAGCAATGTCGAGCGTGGTCACTTGTTGGTTGGGTGACCGCCAGCATGTTACATTTGGTGGCAGCGTAGTGATCCCCAGGCCAAGTCTCGGGACGAGAAGTGCCGAAACAGCTAAGGTATATGAGGGGAAACACTGCTTTACTGGCAAGCTAGCTTTTCCACGTCGAGCGTGGTCAGTAGCTGGATGGGTGACCGCCCGCATGTTACATATTGACGAGTTTTCTCCCACAACAACACAAGCGGGTTTTCTCACTTCTGTCTCGTTAGATAAACCTGCTTAGAGTTGGTAAACATTTTTGGAAACTAACTAGTTGGTAACACTCTGGACGTGATTTAAGTAATCAGTCTTCTAATTATGACGTCAAGTAACAATGGTTTTCGATGTCATATCCCATTGTGACGTCATGCGCCATGGTAATTGTTTCCCGATCGGAAAACAGTAATAATGAACAAATGAAAAGACACTGGGTAAACCATTTGTCTGTATTCAATTTGAAAATTACCTTTACTCGAATTAGATGAACATGATTACCAATCATTTATCTTTAGGGAAATTTCATTTACACCGCATCAGCGGTAAGACAGTGATATGTTCAACCGGAAATCAAACTCAGTTGGTAAAAAGATAAAAGACAAGTATATTTCAATGATAATACGAATATATATAATGCACTGTAGTTAATAATTACATTCCCTAATCTCAATAGGTAAAAACGGTAAATAACAGCTGTTGTCACTGACAACCGTAATCAGATTCCAGTAGGCGTTTTCATGCTGTTTGACTCTCCCCCTATTCTTTCTCTCACTCCTTCCCCTATTCCTACATCCCTCCTTAAGTATCATTATTAAAGACCCACTCTTGTTAAAAGCCTTTCTTTTCTCCGGCAGACTAGCTTTTGAAAGGCATATATTATTTTGGGAGGAAAATATGAGAAAATTGAAAATGTAATGAAAAATATAAATGTATTTTAACAAAAATGCACGAAAACTCTATACAATATCTTCCCATTGTGTTTTCAGAAAAAAATGTATATCATTTTAAGTTATGGAAATGCAATTTCTTTAAACCAAACTTTCTTCTCAGAAAAAAACAATTTACGTTGCCCTTACCCCTTCTTTTTTTAGTTCTTCCTTCTTTTTGCCATCATGGCTTCTTTTTACTGTGCTTTAACTATTGGGGGAACAAAAGTCAAAAGGACTTCAGTTAGTCCGAATTACTCTGAAGTTTTATCGACTTTTTTTCATATCGGTCTGTCGTCGATTAACGTCAGAACTCCGTCCCTCTATAATATGCGGGAAATATGCGACCCGCGCCCGGAGCGCACTCCAAACTGCGAAAGATCTATTCTTTATGCACAAGGTGAACATACATAACATGCCTCAAACAACCAATACAATTACTAAAAACATATTTTTTCAAACTTACTCTGTTTTACTCTAGTTTTTTGATAGCCCCGCCTTCTAATGCCACGTGACTAAAATATCGCCGGCCTACGTCATAACGTTTTGAAATACCTTCGGTAACGCGAGATCTCGTCAAGTCATGTGACATATTGCTCATGGCCTAATTTCCATTAAAAACATGGGTTGGTATAGAAAACGTTGGAAAATACTTTTCGTTATGATCTTTGAAACATGTTATTGATACCACCTAGTGCATAAAGAATAGATATTTCGATCCATGTGCGACATGTGTGTGAAAGTGACGATTTGTTTCTAAAATATCAGTTTGAAATGCGCTCTGGGCGCGGGTCGCATATTTCCCGCATATTATAGAGGGCCAGAGTTCTGACGACAAACCGATATGAAAAAAGTCGATAAAACGTCAGAATAATTCGGACTAGACTTCAGTTGACCAAACTAAGTAATAAAATACAACATTGTTAAAGGGCCTGTTTCCAGTAATGTTAATTCTCCATAGGAGCCTGCCCCCGTATAATTTCTTATCTAGCTCAACTACTGTTTTTTTCTTTTCCGAAGAATAATTTTACACCTTTCCGACACCCAGATTTCATAATTTCAGTGAAAATGTATTTTTATAAAGTTGTCAATTTCAGCATCAAAGACATAAGTTCGTAAATAAAAGAAGGTTATCTCGAAATTGTAATTCGCAACATAGTATAAATTTCTTTTGATAAATATTTCNAAGCCTCTGGCCTCAATGCTAGCATGCCGTCATACCTGAAACCCGGTCAAAGTCAACATTCTGACGTCCAAGCAAATCTTGACAGAACTATCACCAAATCGAGGTGGATTGTGGAATCCTATCATGGTCGTCTGAAACACTGGACGTTCTTCCGAACGCAATTGGTGTCTAACAGCTTTATCAATGTCATCGAGGCTTTGCTTCGAACCGTCACAGCCTGTCTGAATGGTATTAGAGGACCGATCTACCAGAGATCTCCAGAGAGAGATGCCAAAGATAGGCTAATGGCTGAACGTATGAAGGACCGTTTGACAACACCGAATGGTTTAGCTCAGAGAGTCAAGACAGATCCGGATCTATCTAGACGGGCAAGGTCCGAGTTTGTCAAGATGGATGCATCTTCCGTACTGTTTCCCCGTCTCGATCTTGATTACTTGAGAACCATTACGTGTGGAACGTATCAGATATCTCTGGCTCCTGGTTACATCGCCGAACATTTAAGTGATGACGGAGACTATGAGGTGTGGCTTTACCAGCACTCCCCAGACCTTCTCCGATGTCAAATACATTCTCGACACAAAAGCCAAACGAAATATAACGTTTGGATACGGTTCACCGTTTCACCCGATGTTGAGGCCCCAATAAAGGACTACTACTGCCAGTGCCCAGTTGGAGAGAGAACGATGGGAATGTGTGCGCACATCTCCAGTATCTTGTACTACCTTGGGTATTACAGGACGCTGGAAAACCCTCGACCATTACAACCACAGGTAAAGAAATTCCGACAAAACTTGAAATAGTTTTCCATGCGGCAACGGAGTGCATATGTCGAAAGTATGTTTGGGGCTCGATATGAAAGATCCCCGTTACCATGTGACTAACCAAACTTATAAATATAGGTATTATACAATCGCCCGTAGCTATGAACACTCCCGTAAATGCGAAAACCAACCAAAATCATAAGGAACACGTTTTGTTTGTTGTTCTGTCTATTTGTCAGCCAATGTCTTCAACCACGGGGACTTGTGAAGTAGCCATCTTGGATTTTTTTTATGAAAAAGTGTTTCTCTCACTTTTTTTCATATCTGTGTACATATTCTCAACATACCGAGCAAATACTCTCGTTTTTTTGTTAATTATCTAAAGAAAGTCGAAAATCGGCAATTCAACCATAGGCTAATTCAACCCAACATTTGAAAATGTTCCACCACTTACATTTTGATGATTTTTCCTCTCATCAATAGCATATTACGTACTGTTTAATAGGATAAAAATTGGTTTGCATCCAACGCCCATAAAAGGGTGTATTCTCTAAAAAACACAGTTTTTGTGTCTAAAATGTTATCATCGAAAATGGCATTTTTGAGATTGTTTCTTCCATAAAACAGCCAAATGGCGCGATGGAAACATGATTTTTTGTCACAATCATGCCATGAATGTATTCTTTACGGTGACCATCATTTGATTAGATTTTCATTAATATTTTACATAACATGCACATTTTATCAACACTTAGACAGCTTCTGAAAGGTACAACTTTGAGGAGCCATAAAAAACAAACCAAGTGACCTAAATCTTTATACTTTATAGATTTGTGACCACAACGGCATGGGCAATGCACCACCAACAGGAAATTTGAATCAGAGAAGGGGCCGTTTTGGAAACCGGCCCTTTTACTCTTATTCATTTTTCATAATATTGATAATCTTAAACTTGAACAACCAACATCAAATTTCTGTTATTAAAAATGAGATAAATCACATTTTTTTAAAAACAGTTAAAGTTTAGCAATCTCAACGCAGAGTTACGGTCCTTGCTCTCCCTTCCTAGACCTCAGACTTTGTACTTGGTCTTTTTGGATAATATTCAGAGGAGATATAACCAACACCACAGGATATGTCTTCGGCCTCTGACTGGGGGGTGGGTGCTCGCAAAGAAGTTGTGGCAAAAGATGAAAAATTACACTTTTCCCATAGCCGACAGGTAAACTAACAAGTAAATCACCTCTACTCTCCAAAAAATACTCAAAACATTCCTTTTGTTTCTCTTTTAGCCTTCGTGTCTTGTCGTAACTTGCCAGAATTTCCTCTATTCTATTCATTTTCAAAGCTAATCATCTCTGAGCTAAATAACCACATTTATATTACTACGCTAAACATTACGCTTAAAAATATAGTGCAGTAATATATTCACGCCTTACTACTTGTTAAAAGTCGTTTCAAAAGTGATAGAGCCAAGAAAATATTCCAACATGAAAACAAAAGTCACTAAAGATAACATTATCACGATTTGAGACTAAATTAGGTTTTACAAGAATCTTGTAAAATCTGAGACGTTGACAGAGGTGTGTGTGATTGAAAAGGAACGACAACTCTGGGTAGAGATTGAAAGTTTAGGTTTACGCATAGAGTTTAAAATATTTGCATATTATTTTGATTTTTAAAAAATGCCGTCACATTTTTAACACTTATATTTAACGTTCAACATATAACAGTTACTTGTATCAAATTACTTGACCCGTTTTTCAGATACATGCTTTAGATTGGGCATAAACTGTTAAATTCAAGAAAAACCGCCTAGACTAGATCAAAACAGGACTTAAATGTGATTTAAATCACAGACGAGTTAAGTTTTTAAGACTTCTTTAATTATTCAAAGTACGGAATGTTTGATTGTCTGTTTGTATTTAACGGCACATCAACGACTCTTTCATTATTCAACGTACGGAATGTCTGAAATCTCGGATTATAGAGAACCAGGTAAAATAATTTCTGCTTTAGCTGTCTCTTAGTGATGATGCACATGTATATGTACAGTATATGTAGAGGCAGCAAAAAGAATAGGGGGAAAACCAAATACAGATTTATGTAGAATTGTGATCTCCCAACACTATTTCCTAACAACTTCTATAGTTACAGAATTTGACTATATCACCAAGCCGGATGCACTTTATATCATCCATCACCTCCTTTTTACATTGGACAAGGAGTGTACATACCATCTTATATATATCCACTCGAGCATGATCGCTGCATAAGACATGCTGACCTCTGAACTTTTGTGACTGTCCTGCTTCCTTTTGTGTTTTGTATGTGTGTGTAACATGTCAGTGCAGGATGAAGTTCCCGATAGTTCAGGTACTATTTCTGTGTGTGGGATTTTAAGCTGTAAACAGCTCAGGTAAGTGATTTCTTACAGTAACACTCTTAAGTTAAATATTCTGGTAATGTTCACACTGACTGCCATGTGTTCAGTAACTTAAGATTGTGACGTCAGACGTCGGGGTCGGGGGGAGGGGGCAAACATTTAAAATTCTCTAGATTAATTGAGTAAAGAAAAAACGTTAGTCAATAGAGATGTCTTGAAAAAAATGTAATCGAAGTACATTTATAAGACTTCGCAGACTACAAAACTTGCAGTTATTTATATATTATTAATCGTACAAATCCCACAGGCCCGAACATTTGTACATATATGAGCAATGAATCCCAGAATAACATGAATGAAGAACATGGAAGAAATTATACCTTTCCAAGCGAAACGTAAAGCCTGGACCATGACGTTACACGAGAGATAAATATTTCTTAAACAGTTTTGTTCCCGCGAGGGAAACTTTAGATTCTGTTTCTTCATCCATAGCCTTAAATGACGATGCAGCGAGATACACGATGAATGGGTGGGAAAACAGGATAAGGTGGCTACTGTCAACCAGTTTATTTTATTTTATCTTATCTTTTGGCGCATGTGCAATAAACTATCATCGTTATCAAGCAATTTTGTACCGCGCTTTCCAGGCTCCATCATCAACACCAACGCCACTTCCACTGCGAATAACGACAACCTCATCCTGTATTTTCATCTTTGCTTATGATCACGCTGGCCATACAATGTACGAGTAATAAACTTGCGGTGCGGTAATGTACCTTGCGGCTTAAAGTCATACGTATAATAAACTTGCGGTACGGTAATATATCTTGCGGATTAAAGTTGTCGGGCGGAACGATTGAGAGGTGATACATAATAGTTTTTAGGTCACCCGAGACAAAGTCTCAAGTGACCTATTGCGATCGCCTTTTGTCCGTCGTCGTCCGTCGTCCGTCGTCCGTCGTCCGTCGTGCGTCCGTAAACAATTTACATTTTCGACTTCTTCTCCAAAACCCCTGAACCAATTTCAATGAAATTTTGCAGGGACCTTCCATGGACAAAGGTCAACAAAAA
>NW_018407282.1:867443-943868 GCF_002113885.1 Mizuhopecten yessoensis | reverse complement strand
TAATAACTTGATTGGAATTATAACCTTGAATTGACAGTTTGATACTTTGAAAATTTTGAGCCAGCCCTACCCCCAAGGGCTGTAGGGTGGGGCTCAAAGGAGTCAGTGTGCTAAAATTTCTTCATTTTCCTTGTTAAGAATCAGAGGTGCTAGTTTCAAATCCTTTTTAGTCTGAAATCTGTATGCTAGATATTGAGTAAGGTGGTTTTATTGTTTTTTGTCACTTTGAATAATATTTCTGTTCATGTTAAAAACAAAATCAACTCTCTGTATAAATATATCAGGTGACCGTTAAGGCCCATGGGCCTCTTGTTTTCTTCTTACATATCTTGATACTTTCTTACTAACTTATTTAATCATCTTCATTGAATAATACTCTATATGTTTGCATAATCTGAAATCCAACCATACAGTAATTTGCAATGTAAACACGCGTATTTGTTTACACTTTGGTTCAGTTTCGTGTATTTTGTCCTCATTTC
Source organism: Mizuhopecten yessoensis (assembly GCF_002113885.1). NCBI lineage: Eukaryota > Metazoa > Mollusca > Bivalvia > Pectinida > Pectinidae > Mizuhopecten > Mizuhopecten yessoensis. Next base: position 943,386 of record NW_018407282.1, on the reverse strand, counting down.
GTCAGTTTCTTCGCCTTTTGACACATACATGTAGCTTGTCAAACGAGATACATGCTTTTAAACGCTGGCATATATCAACAGCATGTTAATGGCTAAAATCTTGTTTAATGCTTTTTATGGTGTCTTTTTTTCTGTGATGTATCTTAGGCTTAACAAAATAAACATGTAATGCCGTGTGTGGTTTTGAGTAATGCATTCAGCGGTTACATAATTATGAAAGCTGTAGGATCATTACTACACAGGGATTATACGTATCTGTGCGGCGTTAAAATATCAATACATTGTGATGTAAAGAGTGTCATATACAAATGTTTGAAGTTCCAAATTTTATTGGGGCCGGGAAAATAATGCTCCACTAAATGAACTACATGTATCACTATCTGCATCAAACGCACATTTATTTACGCCCGAAGTTTTGATTGCTACTGTAACTTCCCTGTTGTTTCTTCCAATACCAAAGATCTTCATTGAACAACAATGTTCGGTTAGTGTACGGTGGCATGCTGTGAAACTTCCGTTTTCGTTAATACATCGAACTTCCCCTCGCAATGATAGCACCGGAATTGTCTTAGTTCAGCCATGCATTCACTGAAAATGAATAAGCAGTAAATCGGTAACTCAGATTGTGGATGAAATATTTTCTATCGATCAAAGACTAGTAAGTGTTTCCCAAACGACAAATTATCCAAATTTCTGATTCTCATAACAGGTTCCATACGAAGAACGGAACATACCTATCCCAACAGTATATCTGATTTCATCTCCATTTTTGCAGAGATTAATGTTAATAAGTGCTTTAATTTCGCAGCGTCAACATTTTGCGTTTTCATTCGCGCTACAGTATCCACCTGTGTCAGAATTCATACACGACAGACAACTTCTGGTAAAGTTTCCTAATTTCATGTGTTTGGTGTTGCCCGTTTGACAATGAATTTAATTACAAAATGTGGGTATTGTTTTTACTACTAAAATGTTAATAGAACGATAATTCCTATAAAATCAAACCAAATATACTACTTAGTCATATTACTCAAAGAACCGATAACACCGCATTTAATATTACTGTAGACCGACCAATACTTTACTCAACAGCTGTAAATATGGTACAGGTTATGCCATTCTAAATATATCTCTTTTTTTACAGCTCTCCCTAGTTTGTATTATATCATCATTTTATAAAATTATCTCTGTTGACCTGTGTTATAAACATTGTTTATAACACAACATCATCTGTCTTGACCTGTAACGTGTTATAAACATCGTACATAATATAACATTATCTCTGTTGACCTGTGACGTATTATAAACATTGTTTACAATACAATATCATCTGTCTGGACCTGTGACGTGTTATTAACATTGTTTACAATACAACATCATCTGTCTGGACCTGTGACGTATTATAAACATTGTTTACAATACAACATCATCTGTCTGGACCTGTGACGTGTTACAATCATTGTTTACAATACAACATCATCTGTCTGGGCCTGTGACGTGTTATAAACATTGCTTACAATACAACATCATCTGTCTGGACCTGTGACGTGTTATAACATTGTTTACAATACAACATCATCTGTCTGGACCTGTGACGTGTTATAAACATTGTTTACAATACAACATCATCTGTTTGAACCTGTGACGTATTATAAACATTGTTTACAATACAATAGCATCTGTGTAGACTTGTGACGTATTACAAACATTGTTTACAATACAATATCATCTGTGTAGACCTGTGACGTGTTATTAACATTGTTTACAATACAGTATCATCTGTGTAGACCTGTGACGTGTTATTAACATTTTTTTAGTTCGGTTTGTTTTAATATATATATGACAAAGTGATGAAAATATAAATGCAAAAACAAAGAAGATGTATTGATATACATGATGCACATAAATACAATTATATCATTGTGTTTAGAATGTAAAAAAAAAGGTTGTAATAGCACCATGAAATATCTGCTTTTTTGTTTGTTAATACCAGAGCAACAACTCAAATTCCAATTTGTTGTCGAATATTGGCATTTAATTAATGCCAAACAGTTATAGCATAATTCTGTTAGTTGTATAATAATTGTAATCATTTTTCACTTAGCATGAAAGGTGGGGCGAACAACATGATCATAACGCCACAAACTTGAACGGGAATTATGAAAATATTCTATCATGTGCCCCAACCTAGGCATAAAGGTGGGGTACTGAACCTAGTGAATTCATGCAAAAAATGGTTGGGAGATCAGTGATATTTCTCAAACATGTGCCCTACACAACTCTCTGAGCGGATAGTATCTAAGAACATGGATAAGTGTTTGTTTATGACATGCTGCACACTCATGCGTCTAAACTGATGACCCTTAAAAGTGTATACACACGTGATAACGTTCTCTTCCTGTTAAGAAGTTAAGAGTTAAGAGTTTCCTTTAACGTTAACTCTCGCTGTCAATGCATATCACTTAAGTACGGAAGCCCTGGAGGGACATTTTTATTTACCACGTATTTATCATTACTTGTTTGTTATTATTTAGTTATTATTCCTTATTTGTTATTATTTAGTTGTTATTCCTTATTTGTTATTATTTAGTCGTTATAACTTATTGGTTATTTGATAATTACGACAAAACGTGGTAAGGCTGTCCGGCAGAATGGACAGCTTCAACTCTAACGAACATGCAAACTAATCAAATTGTTACAGTTGGTAAAGCTAACATTAATCGACTCGCTTAATTGATTAATTGTAAGTGAACATTTTATAGTATTACCTAACAGAGGTTGCCTGCTTAATTAGCAATAACAAACAAGGAATAACAAATAAGTATTTAGAAATAAGTATTAACAAATAAGAATTAACAAATAACAAATAAGTATTAACAAATAAGTTATAACAAATAAGAATAAACAAATAACAAATAACAAATAACAAATAACAAAAATGGACTTTTAATAGTTTCCAGACAATTGAATACTCGCTGGTACTTCACAACGGAGCATAAACACAAAAGGATGAATATGAAAAGAATACTTGATTAGAAAATCAATAACAATATTAATGATATAATAAATAATCATTATAATATAATATATTAGTAATAATAATAAGTAATAACAAATATGTAATAACAAATAAGGAATAACAAATAAGTAATAATAAATAAATGCTAACAAATAAGTGGTAACTAAAAATATCCCCCCAGAGCTTCCGTACTTAAGGGAGCTTTTCTTTCCGCCCTTAATACGAGAGGAGCAACACACACGAACACGTTACTTACGGCGGTAACATAATGACTGCAACAATGGATCGGTGTGTGCCATTGTAGTGAATTTGTTGGAAATTGTTTATGTTGTCGCGAGCGATATATAGAGAATAGTACATGGTGAAATCCATATCACATGCTATATCAGCCCGGGGACCCAATATTAGACCGAGGGCTTTAGTACCAAGTATATGATAAATTCACAGGTGTTTGCACGTAGATCTGTTCATCAAGCATTCTGTAGAGCCAACGTAGAGCATGCAAGTTACATATATGACCAAATCCGTTCCGTCATCAGTTACGTATGTTTTTTACTGCAACAAAAAGATATTTGATATACACAATTACAGTTGTATTGGTGTGTTATTTCTAAGACAGAGAACAAAAACCAGCGTTATTTCTCAGACAGAGAACAAAAAATTAATAAACACTCCAGCAGGAAAGCATGTTTTTTTTAAAGTTTATAAGATTGATATATTTTTTCTTAAAGATGATAGCAGTTACAATTCGATTTCATATCGACAAAATACATTTTTTTTTATCTAATTAAGGAAAACAAATAAGTACATACAATTAAAACCGCGGTGGCCAAGAGGTTAAGGCGTCTAACATTCTGCTACCACTAGCCCTCCACCACTGGTTCGCGGGTTCCAGGCCTACGTGGGCCAGTCGTCAGGTACTGGCTGAAGGCCGGTGGTTTTTCTCCGGGAACTCCGGCTTTCTTCCACCAACAAAACATGGCACGTCCTTGAACGACTATAGCTGTTAATAGGATGTAAAACACAAACAATCTATAAAAACATAAACAAAACAGTTAAAACCTTGCATTGACGTTTTGTTGGTGGTTTTAAAATATCTTTAATATTTTACTACACTTTATCTTTATCAATATAAATACATTATGTAAGACATTTTTCATAGTAAATTTTGCTTTAATAGACGTCCTCTGCCGGTAAGCTTAACAGCTTGATATAACTAGAATAAAACAAGCAAAACGTGATTATCTTGCTTAAGGTATGCTTCAATGCCCAAACAACAATATGTGGAAGACACAAGATATGTGGAAAAGGATTAAAGATTTCTTACCATCATCCAAATCAAATTGTGCCTCTAGTCTCAATTTAAATGTCCTTGGTGTAAGAATCATTTTACTAAAGTGATGCGCAGTGGGCAGACCTCGCAGGAAGGGACCTTCCTAACTCTTGGAAAGCTCTATTGTGCCTCACTGAACTATTATCTCATACCGGTAATATTATATATGCTTTGTTTATTTATTTTGTTTCCATGTAAGTGATGTTATGTAAAATTTTAAAGTGGTTTGTTGTACAATGTATATATGTGACATAACAATGTGATACTAATGCTAACGTCACCACCAAACTTTATGACATTTTCAACAATTTGTTACTAATGATTACGTCACCACTAAACATTATAACATTTACCTACAATGTGATACTGCCGATTACGTCACCACCAAACATGATAACATTTACCTACAATGTGATACTAATCATTACGTCACCACCAAACATTATAACATTTTCAACAATGTGATACTAATGAATACGTCACCACCAGTCATTATAACATTGACCTACAATGTGATACTAATAATTACGTCACCACCAACCATTATAACATTGACCTACAATGTGATACTAATGATTATGTCACCACCAAACATTATAACATTTACTTACAATGTGATACTAATGAATCTAACAATTTGTTATTTACATACAACGGGATATTTCAACAAGGCACTATGACATTCACCCATTATGTAACATTTATGATTCCTACCAAACAATCTTAAAGCAGGACAATTACAATTTCAGGATTATTAACTTTTTGATTGTTTTAAGAAAGATATCACCTGCCCTTATAATGTATTTAAAGAGTTTAACAGGATTTTAACAAACAACACAATTTATGTGTTACTCTAGACCTGCCCTTAGTAGCAGGATGGAGTGAGATAATGCGTGTTGTTGACTTGAAGTATTCCTACGTATGTATGTAATTGAAACATAGCCCTTTCTTTTAATAACGATCAATCTTGTCACATTACACATCTTCCATACCGCAGTTGAATCTACGACGTTACACATCTACTTATACCAGGAAAACACGTCCTCGTTATCAATATCACTATGGAGCAAACCACAACACACTTCCTCGTTATCAATATCCCAATAGAACATACCACAACACTCTTCCTCATTATCAATATCACAATGGAACATACCACAACCCACTTCCTCGTTATCAATATCACAATGGAACATACCTAAACACACTTCCTCGTTATCAATATCACAATGGAACATACCACAACACACTTCCTCGTTATCAATATCACAATGAAACAAACCACAACACACGTCCTCGTTAGCAATATCACAATCGAACTTACTACGACACACTTCGTCAATAGTACAATCAGTCACAGGGGTAATAGGCAGCTCTCGCGCTGGTTGCCATGGAGACTTAGGAAATCGTCCAAAAAGTAGAAACGAATCACCAAATGTGAAATACAAATTGATATGTTATTTTTCTTTCTTTTCCGATATTGTTAAACTACATGCTGTATGCATTGTGAAAAAGTATGAAACCATTAACTTAAATTTGTATAATACTGATATGAATAAAACGTTATTTAGCGAGTAGCATATCTGAACATCACAATCTATGTCATATTGCAATAGGACCTTTTTTATCCGGAAAGACATAATCAGGAAATCTTCAGAACCGGAAACTTCCGAAGATTACCAGATTGTATATTTGTCAAAATAAGAATGATAATGTCAATGTAAAAAACAGTTCCCTGTTTAGAGGAGACGGCAGAAACCATCCCTGATTGCGGTGAGGGTCCCACATAATTCGTCTCCTCCGACATGTTGCGGGATACTTTTTTTCTCCGAACCTGCACAGGTCCTCAGTATATAAAATCATAAAGTCATTTTAATCATATTTGCGGTTCATTACATTCCAGATAAAATCCAAATACAACGGAAAATGTTTTGTTTCCATTTTTTATTACGAGTATGTTTTTACAGAAATTTGATTTACCTTACTAGTCATAGCAGAAACCACACTCAAATTGTTTATGTCGAAGTCATTTTCTTAATACCGACGACTACAAAAACGGGTCCAATCGGTTTTTTAGCAACGTTATTTTTATGTGAGGGTTTTTGACTAGTCATGTACATGAAGTATGATCACTTGTTTCATTTCAGTGAGTTCTACCAAATGGTGCACGAATTTCAATTATCACTGATGTAGAATATGTGACATAGGTTAATAAGCCAATTCTATCTTCAGACTCTACGGATTGGTCGAGTGATTATCACTCCGGCCTTCCATTCAGGCTGCCGGGGTTCGATCCCAGAAGTTGTCGTACGCATGAAATATTCAGAGAAAGTGTGTTTCTCATGCCCTCAAAACCCCGACAACCGAGGTGGAGTATAAAATGATCTGGGGTGGATGTTGCGGTATCTGTGCGGTAGCATTCAAGTGAGGTGGCACTACTGTTGGAAGCACGGTCCCACTACAAACAGAACACAATAAATCTCCAGCGCACACGCAGACATACACACATAGGGAGATATTAGCCAGGTGGCATATGACTAGTAGTTAGCGCCTGATAAGGCAGCTCCCTGCAAATTCCTCAAAATTGTATTAATTTATGTATATTCTAATTGGTTTGATTGTATGAATTGTATACCTATGTACTGTAAAGCGCTTTATAGTGGCTTATTCTAGCTAGATATGGAGCTTTACCAAATGTTGTATACTATTATACTGTTATTATGTTATACATTTGTAATAGAACGTGTAGATATGAAATAAATGCAACATCATACATATACATGCTTTAACTATGATGTTGTAGATAACACTCATATATTGTGCGGACGTACATTCTATTCGCTTCATGCACTCGTTAGTGAATTCATCCGCTCAAACACTCTTGTTATCTGCGAGGCAAGATAAAAATCGTGTGTTGTATTGCATAATAAACAGGTTTAACAGCTGAAATAATATAAATGTAACACATTTTTTTTTCAATTGTTTGAATATTTTCACAGGTTTATTTTTAAATGCTGACCCATTTTTAGTTTTAATATGCGAACTAATCGTTGGATTTGATCTGTTAACAAATTGATTAATTAAAACCATCATGTAATGCTGATCTGTGGAATATTTGAGTTTATAAGTATTGATTGTCTTGATATATTAAACATTGATCAAATATGTGACACATTGTGTGTTTGAATATTTTAAGCAATGTTGGTTTTGATATAACACTTTGCTTCAATGTAAACACAGTGGTTTAATATTTTAATCCATTGGTTGTTTAACAACACGCTGTGTAATAGTTTTTTTAATCCAAATGAAGAAAAATGTTTTAGTAAGTCAGAGTATTAAAGAAACATTTTTTTATGATTTTTAATTAGTGTTTTTTTTCCACTGTAGTTAATGTGGCGTTTCATAAACCAGCCTGGCTCTCATCAGCTTGGATTCGAAGATCAAAGGCTGAAAATGTTGTGGATGGAACTAAATACAGAGATAGGGATACATTTTTTGACAGATGTGTTCACACCAGAGTTGAAAATTTCCCTCGCTGGTGGGTGAACCTCACTGGCGATTACACCATAGCAAGGATCGACATTGACTATAGACGTGGTAGGTACGATATACTTTGTACAAGTATTTACCTTATTTTAGATCGAAACAGTTATGACTTTGACTGACCATGAATTAAATATCGTCTGTTCGGAAATCATTGTATTGTATTAACGAGAGTTCTTTGTATATATAGAATATAGGCTCTCCCAGCATCCAAATTCTAGTTCTGGTTAGTCTACATGTATGTATGTATATATATCTAATATAGAAACATAAACTCAAGCTCAGCATAATGTGAATTCCGCAGATGGATTGAAAACTTTACACTTTAAGGATGTACACTTCTAAGAAGTAATAATAATTCAGTTTTATTCTTATATGCATTTTTGGAAAACGGAGCTCATGGCATAGTTGAAATTGCATAATATATATATATATATATATGTCCGTGTGTTCGTCTTTGTGCTATGATCGGCTTAAGATATCAATTTATCATAATATGTAATTTTAGGTGATTGTATTGGTTTTGCCCATTAACAGAACAATTTTACAAAGTGTTTCTCTTTCTAAAACAGCCATAAAATAGGGGTGGGATCCGTGTGCTTCTTTTTCTTGTTTTTGTTCCATTACTATTTGTGTTATTTTCTCCATTTAGGGGGTCACAAATCAAAAGTCAAATGTGCTTCAATCTCACTAAATATGAAAAAAAAATATCAATATGTATAATTACGAACTTAGTTCATATTATTTTTATCATACTGAACATTATAACGTTGTACAGCAAAAATGAACTTGTTACAGTTAAAAATGGCGACAAATTGACGTTCGAGTGTATCTAGTGTCAAAAAGGTGAAATGTTGCCCTTTCGTGAAGTGCAATAAATTCACATTTTCAAAATGGCTACCGAATTGGTAATTTGTTTCATGTAAAAGTGTTCTACAAACAACAGTCATCCTGTTTTTGACACATTTTTCAGATGCGTGTTCGATCATGATTTCTTAAATATTATAAAAACACGTTACAGGAGAACAAAACGAGACTTGAACGTGATTAAAACCTCAGAAGAGTACATCCAAGAGCGATTCATTCATTGTGTTATTGTAGAACCTAAAGCGAACATAGGGAACTTTCCTTTTGGTTTGTTATCTTTCAGGTGACAGAAATGTGTGTGTTTATGAATTTCTGAACATGAAATATCCATACTGAGTTTGAATATCAGCATGACAACTATAATCCTTTTGGGTAAGTTTCTAATTACATCATTTTGCTTTGTTCGGTACAGGATCGAGCTACAGAATGTTTGGTTACAAACTGATTGTATCAGACACAGAAGATAGACGCCGGTGGAACTCGAATCACCAGATAGAAGGCCACATATGTCGTGACGAGACTAGAAGAAACCCACCTCTTCAGCAGTCGGTCCCATGTCTAGCCAGAGGACGTTTCATAACATACGCTGATAATGTAGACAATGGCGATTATAATCCTTATGTAGAGCTGTGCGAGCTAGAGGCATATGGTAAACAGAGGACATTGAAATTAGAATTACCGTATAACGGGTTATTTTCGTGGGTTTAAATTTTCGCAATTTTGACCCTAAAATCAGGAAATTTATTGACGCGGATTATAACTTACGTAGAGTATACTCCATAAATATGATTCTAATGTCAATTTATCATTAGCCCATGTATATGTTTACCTGTTTGCCTGTACAAGTTACCCGTGGCGAATACAATCGGCAATCCGAGTTTTTACGAGGTACCCCGTTTATCTAAAGCACAGCAACGGGACACTCGGCATATATACATGTAGTGTCGAATAGTCAAATGAAAAATTGTTATTACAGTATATTGTGCAAAACAAGTAATTGTATTTTGCTTAACAGACCTCTAACACAACTACTAGATGTACGTGATCTAAAAAAAATCAAACATTTTCTATTACTCTCGATGAATATGAATCGTGACAACCACCTGCTCGCTATTTCATAGCGACATTGTTACTATGAAGTTTATAATCGCGGCCAATTTTTGCGCTTGTCGTATTATTTTGCTGAATATAACTCATGACCCGGGAAATCTCTGCGAAAATATCCTGTTGTACGGTAGCATGAGTAAATTATTCCCTCCTTATTAACTTAATTGTACTTTAACATAAACACCGAATGATATCTAAAGCTTACAGCTTGTTGTACATGTACTTTGCAATAATATTATTCCAATTGTACTCGTCTCTAGACACAAAAAATACCTGATACATGGCCAGACTCGGCTGTTCCGATAGTAATACCCGATACATGGCCAGACTCGGCTGTTCCGATAGTAATACCCGATACATGGCCAGACTCGGCTGTTCCGATAGTAATACCCGATACATGGCCAGACTCGGCTGTTCCGATAGTAATACCCGATACATGGCCAGACTCGGCTGTTCCGATAGTAATACCCGATACATGGCCAGACTCGGCTGTTCCGATAGTAATACCCGATACATGGCCAGACTCGGCTGTTCCGATAGTAATACCCGATACATGGCCAGACTCGGCTGTTCCGATAGTAATACCCGATACATGGCCAGACTCGGCTGTTCCGATAGTAATACCCGATACATGGCCAGACTCGGCTGTTCCGATAGTAATACCCGATACATGGCCAGACTCGGCTGTTCCGATAGTAATACTTGATACATGGCCAGACTTGGCTGTTCCGATAGTAATGCCCGATACATGGCCAGACACTTAGCTGTTCTGATAGTAATACCTGATACATGGCCAGACTCGGCTGTTCCGATAGTAATACCCGATACATGGCCAGACACTTAGCTGTTCTGATAGTAATACCTGATACATGGCCAGACTCGGCTGTTCCGATAGTATCGTTATTCGTGTAAACCTACTCTTATCGGCTTGATATCGGCTTGTGTGCTGATATAATTATTTTTCAATTTTATTGATTACTGTAGTTAAATGAAAATAATCTTATGCATTGCAAAATTAGATATTATTTATATATACTTTGTATGTAATATGTATATACATTATACATGTAATTGATATAACTACTTAAGTAATAATGCTTGAAGTAAAAAAAAAAAAAAAAAACTCAGATCATAGTACAACGAGCCACAGAAATGTGCAACACTACTGCTCAATTGTACTGGATAACCTTTTGAAACAACGAAACTAATAAATATATCAGACGAACCGATAAGTTATCTAAAGCTTACAGCTTCACGATTTTTCACCTGTTTTATAAGGTTTGGACAGGACACTGTAAAAACCATTGTAAAAAAAGAAAGATAACTGAATTTAAAAATATCCCTATTATAACCAAAAATAAAAAATTTAAAAATATAACACAAAAATAAAACCACTGTAAAAAAAAGAAAGATAACTGAATTTAAAAATATCCCCATTATAACCAAAAATATTTTTTTTTAAATATAACACAAAAACAATATCTTATGATTTGAAATAGTAAGTGATAGAAAATAGTACTATACCTTTAAGACTAGGAATAAGCATAACCAAATTCATGGGTTATGCACAGTTAACGAATCACATAGTAGCGTGTCAAATATAACAAATACATGTCCATTCTTTAACTGTATGATAAACACTTATCTAATGTTCTTCCTAACACATACCATGTACTTGACTTGTATTGTATCTTTTAAAAAGGTTGTCCGACTGGATGGTTTGGACAGGACAACTGTTTGGAAAAGTGTCCGGATGGATGCCGGGATACAGTTTGTAATCCGGACAACGGCACATGTTTTGCTGGATGTGAAAGCGGCCTGCAGGGAGACATCTGTGATACAAGTGAATATCGCTAACAGTTAATGTAAATCATATAGGAAAAGGTGTACGAGATCGTCGTTACACATTACTCCTCAATTTTTATTTTGGTTATGGGGATTTACGATACGCACCTCGTCTTCTGTTTCCAAAAGACCGTACTATCTTGCGGATTGCCCGCTCCGTTATATTTCCTGTGATTGCCCACTCCGTTATATTTCCTGTGATTGCCCGCTCCGTGATATTTCCTGCGCCCCTTAAAATAGCATGTTTAGGAAATAAATTCAGCATATTTCACGCCCAGGAGTTTCCCGCGGACTATTTGCTACAGAAGATTTTTTTTTATGCAATGAATGTTAGGTTCATTGGCAACATCAGGTACATGTAGCTATCACATGTACTTATATGGCTATGTAACAATGTTAAAAATCGACGTTTTCGATATAGATTCATTTATGAGTTTGTAAACTTTAAACATATCCTTGATAAACTCACAATACCGTTCATTATTCTGATTTAAACAGGCAAGTCAACCCTTAGCAATCCAATAAATACTCCTCATAGACGATGTTACACAGTGCCAGATAGTATGACTAAAGTTTTAATGCATATTTTGGATGATAAAACTTGAGAATTTCCATAACTTTGTTGCGTTTTTATTTACAATTCAGATGTATACGATTTTGCATTTTGAAGAAACCATATAGCCCCCACTTTTTACAGATTTTTGGAATCATTTCGTCACACATGAAGGCAATACACAAGAAATTACGGTAGTCTTACCAGATTTGTAATTGGATTCCTACCTTAATGGTCCCTTTCATTACCGATGAGATGATGCTGTGTTAATCATTTTTGGCATGCTGTATCTATTACAAAATTTTAAAGCTTCAATAACATGTGTGTTACGTCCATATTTTGAAGTCTATGAAAGAAAACAACTGAAAGGACATCAGAACGAACGACAACATGACGACTTTCAAAACAAGAGACACATATGGCCTGTATTTCTCCTCTGTTATTTTGATATCTGAACGAGACAAGACGTTGAAATGGTTTTCTAACGAGACAACATGGTTTGAGAGCTTCATTGAGCATATCAGTTTTCTAATTTACTTAAAAATAAAAATATTAGCATTTAACGAAACAGGCATGAATATTTTTTAGACCATGGGATAATAATAAATGACGAGGAGGGGGTGTCATTTTGTTTCTGGAATACAACGAAAATAAACAGTATATGTTCAGGTCAATGAAAACAATTTTCATTTAAAAACTTTTCACCATTGACTTTTGATGACAGGAAATTGTAAAAAGTCGAAATAGTCTATGCCAATCGAGTCCTATGTATTGTATTTCCCTTTTTACTCGACTAAATAATAACTGTTAATGAAGTGTTGCATCTCCATCGAAAAAAACATTTGTTAATTGTTTTTTTCTGACTTTCTGAGTTGCTTTCGTTGTTTCATTAGCATTCTTTTATTAAGTCGAAAACTATTTTTGATAAAAATCAAACTCACCATGTGGATTCGACACTGACTTTTTGATTATATGCCAGAAAGGTTTATCTCCTGTGCTTCCTGTGATGAACGATGTTTTCCAGCTTTCAATTATCGTAATATTATCGTCAATAATTTTTGAAATGTTCTACCTCTTTATAAAAAGCCAACAACAAACATTCATTTTTGTATTGATATAGAGAAAGGAAATTACAATGAAAATAACTTTTCAGTGATTGTATACAGTAGAAAATGATGGAACTCTCTATTTAAGGAAACCTTATTGGCATTAGAGAGGAACGATACATTATTATGAAAATACATGTACTTCAAAATATATTCCATAGTGCCATTAATATCACTAAACACTTTTGTTTTGTTTTCAAACGCAATTGATTTCTGTTTTATAATCATGATTATATGAATGAATTAAATATTTTTTATAATACTTTCACCACATAGCATTATATTTACATGTATGTTTATTTACAGCATGCAACCATGGCAGCTTTGGTTTATGGTGTCAACAATTCTGTTTCTGTGATGTTGACACATGTGACCCTCAAAATGGAACGTGCCCTAGCGACAGATGTCAGCGGGGGTGGAACGGAACAGCATGTAACCAACGTGTGTATCCAGGGTATACAATTAGTGTTTAGCCCGGGGCGCTGTCCTATCATTTTTATTACTAAATATTTTACCAGATCTATTCGTTAAATATAAAAAATTCTGCCCACAAAGATGTTGAATAGATTATTGTAAGTAAACAATTGTCATTTAAGCATGTATCCTAATTCAAATATGTGTACATTGACGTGCAGGTTGTGGCGACCAAACCTTTGGACAAAATTGTGAAGAAACATGTCACTGTCTACAGGGATCATGTGACGCTGCCAATGGAACTTGTATATATGAAGGATGTGAGCCAGGATGGCAAACGGAATCCTGCAGTATAGGTAAGGATAAAAGACTGATCATTTTAATTCTTAACAATCTCAAATATTTTCACGTATAACATTTTAAACAAACATCACAACACTCCTTTTTTCAGTTACCCTATTACTGCTGATAGCCTTAATTGTACAAAGAGAGATGACTTATATAACGATCAGCACTTAACGACTGTTAATGCTTGACCTCGCCTTAAGTAATGACCTGATGGAAGGACGACAGTCAGTCATCAAATAACTTTTTAGGTTATTGCTATCTATTTTTACAGTTACAAAGAAATGTGCAAAATTGTCTTGATTTAAGGTAACACAAAACATATCAACATTGGCAGCTGAACTACCACCCATTCTGTCATAGTCACATAATTTCTGTCTCTGATATATATAATGAGTATGCTCTTGGTCTTACATTGAATTGTTTATCTTCCATCTGTCCAGAATGTGACAAAGGCAGGTTTGGCCATGATTGTAACCTTACATGCGGAGCGTGTAGACACAATGCTCCGTGCGATCACGTGACTGGAAAATGTCCTAACGGTTGCTCGGATGGATGGACCACATCCTTCTGTGATGAGTGTAAGTAAAGTAATATATAAATAGGTAGTTACAGAGGTCTCCAAAAGAGGAAACATAAAACCAACTGGTATGACAAATATTGAGTTATCCGAAACAAAACCTACGATCCTAACGCAAAAAAACCTTTTCTCTGTAAAACGAAATATATTATTTTGGTTTGTAAGATAACATATGGAACTTATTGAAATAAAGGATCGACATTGCTCCTTGAACAGAAGTTAACTTGTCATAGCCAAAGGCTATGGACGCAATTTGATCAGCGTCATGTTGAAGCTTCTCCCGCCTCGAATAATGTACGAGACAAGCGTTTGAACAAAACATTTTGTTGGCGTTAGGCATTTCCAGGAATTTCGTCCGCACTGATAACACAGACAATTCAATATCGAAGATATAAGGAAATACCTATATTTTGATCAATAATAACTATATAATTTAGAATTCAAATGTATGTCTTGAACAGCATTTTTCATTATCACGCCGGTAGGAACGTAAATCCGTTACATAAACATTTACCAAGAAGTCGTATCGGCTTTATGGAATATATGTATGAAACCGATTTGCGTTCATACCGGCATTTACATTGGGGGGGGGGGGGGAATTATTATTATAATATGAATTATTATATTGGCAGTCAAATCAGATGATGTATGTAATACTAGGCCGTTCTTATGTTTGTAATATTGGTTAATTGAATGTAGTTGATTTCTGACAGCTTGCCCGATCGGAACATTTGGAATCAACTGTACAGGAGAATGTTTTTGTAAGAATGGCACGTGTGACCCAACAAACGGTGTCTGTCCAGGCAACGCGTGTGATAGAGGCTGGAACGGACCTTCATGTAGTTCTCGTGAGTACACCAGTGAACGTTAACCTACCAAACCATCTACTAAGTTCTATTCAAAATTGTAACTTTGATATAGTTATTAACTATGGCTACCTTAAAATAACCCGTCTCATAACAGTATTGGATACAGATTTAAAATCAGCGTGCCCATTTATTCCTCTTCTTATTTTTTATTTTGTTGTTGTTATTAGAATGTGACCCTGGGTCCTATGGTTATAACTGTAAGCAGAGCTGTAATTGTCAGACAGAGTCGTGTAACAGGACGACAGGGCAGTGTCCACCGGGTGGTAGTAAGGACGGATGGAGGACGGACAATTGTAGCCAGAGTAAGTAATATTTTCTCTTCCGTGTTTGATAACCCCACCCCGTCTGTGTATAATATACCGGTTTTTTTCTGAAGCGTTATTTTACATCCGGGTTTTTATGGGAGGTTCATAATGTTCTTCAAATTGCCTTTTTCCTGGACACTATAGTTTATAGTACTCTACAGTCACCGTACCCGAAAACAGGACAGATTTTAGTAAAATATTAATGTATTATATACCATAGTATCAATTCCAAAAACGTTTGTTCAGTTTTCATAAATATATACCATCCATCATTCTTTTCTACATGTACAGAAGAATGGTCTGGAGACACTTGTAGTCAAGGTAATGATCCACGCATTAGCATGAAAATAGTAGAAGGTTCATATCATTATCATAATCATTACGAGAGTCGTTTGTATAATGAAGTAATTGATACGTCTTTTTCTTTAAGACAGAAACACTCAGTGATTAAAGAAAATGTGAAACCTGAATTACATTTTTATGAGAGTAATTGAGACATGAATTTAAAAATATTGGTCATATATAGAAAAAGTACGTACAAATCCTGTCATCTTTCAAAAGAAAGTTTATCGTTTACGAATTATCTTTGATGCGATAAAATAAAGTTAATGAAGTGTTATGGGTATACTCTGGTAGAATATATCACTTGCATTCAAAAATATAGCATACATTTCTAAAAATCAGACTTCAGGATTTCGTTATCTTTTTCCACACTATTTTTACAACCTTAAAGGTGGTTACTGTAATGCAAAGATTATATCGTCCATCGTTGTACTTTTCATATTCAACTTTTGATACTATCCTTTAAGCGACATCACGGTGAAGTAATTTTTTCAATTACTTTTTTTTCCAATATTGCATGAATATATTAAGTGCGTCTCCTCATGGAAAAGGATAGTTGGATTTCGTAGATGCATATTCCTAAAAATGTATAATTACTAAAAGAATAGGGGATCTCCTCCTCCTGTCCAGCCAACATTCTATAAGGTATTTAGATTGCGTCATTCTAATAAAGCATGCGCGTAACACATCAGTGTAAACAAAATGACCTGCATTGGAATGAGTTACCATAATTAGGATAAATAACATATTACAGAAATTACATAAGGGAAGCATTATTGCAGATGGGGAGTTTATAAACTGCCCTAGCGATCGGAACCCTAAACGTATTCTTCTGGATAGCCGGTAGGAAGTTGAATACAGCTAACGTTGAATCGAGCGCAATACTGTTTGTGTTGTGAATAAGTATTCAAAAACATTAAATGGCTAGTACCTTTGTCTTTTCAACACCAATGAATGTATCGGTTTGAATTCGCAATGTATTGTATTTCCATAGAGCTGATGAGGTTAAAAGAGCTATTAGGTCGTTGAAAAATAACTAAACGTGCTCTGATGACAATATTATGAATGAATATACATGTATCAAACATTCTGTTACGAAAATGACTGATTTGTATGGCAAAGTGTTTAATATTATTTTCAATAGTTGGAAATTCCCAGCAAAATGGCTGACCGGTACTATTGTTCCTATTTAAAAAAATAAAGGTTCACCTATGGAACCTAAAAATTATAGACCAATTACGATTGTTAGTTGTTTAGGGAAGTTGTTCACTAGTATATTAAATGAAAGGCTACAGAAATACTCAGAGGATGTCAGCTTGATATGTGAAAATCAGACAGGGATTCGTAAAATGTATTGAATTATTGATAACATTTTTGTACTTTACTCTTTGATAAATTTGACTCAAATGATGAAAAGTAAATAATATTGTGTATTTTTTTTACTTTGAAAAAGCCTTCGATAAAGTATGGCGCAATGGTTTGTGGAACAAGATGTTAATGAGTGGAATTAATGGGGAAATGTTAACAATTATTTTTAACATGTATCAAGGCATTAAGTAAAATATAACTTTTAATGGTGAATGTTCTGGTTATTTTCCATGTGAAAATGGTTTGAGACAAGGAGAAAACCTATCTCCCTTTTCATTTAGTCTGTACTTGAACGATCTCGAAGAGTGTATGGTCCGAAATAACGTTCAGGGTTTGAAAAACATTAGTACTAAATTAGAAAATGATTAACATGTTTACATAAAGCTTTTTATTTTACTCTATGCTGATGATACACTTCTTTTCTCAGACTGTCCAGATGACTTGCAACTACAATTAAATGTATTCAGTGAATACTGTAAACAGTGGAAATTAAAGGTTGATAATGAAAAAAAATGTATAGTATGTAGTAAAGGACGTAAAAACAATAGAAATGTATTTCTTTTTAATAATGAGGTGATAGAGTTAATGGACAATTTTACCTGTATGGGTACGGCATTTAGTCGTACTGGTTCATTCAATGAAACGAAAAAATACAATATTAAAAGGACTACTATATACTGTATGACGTTATAAAGAAAGGTAGACTACATAACTTATCAGTTCATTGTATACATGATTTATGTGACAAGATTTTAAAACCCATACTGTTGTATGGTTGTGAAGTTTGGAGTCTCACTGACCTTAAGGTAATTGAACGTGTACATTTAAAGTTTTGTAAATTATTACTAGGGTTAAAAAGTAGCACCCCTACTTAAATGGTATATGGAGAACTAGGTACTACCCTACTTGAAATAACAGTAAAAACAAAAATAATAACATTTTGGTCACAATTGACTCATTCTAAAGAAAATACAATTAATATTATATTGTATAAACTTCTTTGCCATCACCATAATGTTGATGATAAACCGGTTCCATATATTAGCTTTATTAAACGTATTTTAAATGAATGTGGTATGAGTTACTTATGGAAAGTTCAAAATACTTCAGAATGTTATACCATATGGCTAAAGTTTGTTATTAAACAAAGATTGCACGACCAGTATTTACAGAAATGGCAAAGTGATGTACACACTTCATCAAAAGTTACATGTTACAGGATTTTTAAAAATAATTGTCATTTTGAAAATTACTTAGATATTTTAAGTGATACACATAGAGTTACATTTTGTAAATTTAAGACTACCAATCACAAATTTTTGTTGAAACCGGCAGATGGCATGATATAGAGTACAATGAAAGAAAATGTCCACACTGTAACAGTCAGCAAATTGGTGATGAATTCCATTACTTGCTTGAGTGTCCGTCACTGTCTGGGTATCGAATTTTATATATAGATAAATATTTTTCGACGAGATCAAATGTAATTAAGTTCTATGAATTAATGAATACTACTAATATAAAAATACTGAAGAAACTTTGTACTTTTATCAGAATAATTAATAACAATATTTGACATCCTCGATACAAATGTGCATTTATTATGAAACAGTACTGTGTACTACCGAATACGAACACTACAATTAATATATATTATATTGTTAATATGTTTCTCTATACGTTGTATTGTAAAAGAGAATAAAGTTGAATTGATAAATTGGTTGATGCGAAGGGAATAGATGAATTAGGCTACTAGTTAGTGTGATTTTGCGTTGGGGCCCTCCGTGGGATAATTTTGTGATGTTATACCACATGGAATTCGATGGTCTAAGCTAATTCCATTGTTATACAGTGTGGCCATTTAAAGGACTCACACAACTAAATCAGTCAATCAGTAAGTGTTATCCCTACATGTACCTAAAATGTGTTCCGGTTTAAAACAGTGTCTCTGAGTAATTTAAATAGGTAATTGTTGAAATATTTTATATGGAATGAAATCTACAAATATTTAACTTGATAAAAACGTACAGTTTCAGTAGATTTTAATATGTAATGGCGGATTGATATGGGTCAAATGTCAGGGGGTGTTCCCGTCCCACTTCAGCAGTTAGGTTTGTAAACTTCCGGTTGTCAAAAGCAGACATATATTGCGCTCTTAGATGCTACTAAACCCGCCAAAAATGTCTTTTGAAGCCTTTGTCAGGAATGTATCAATAATCTATATAGTTGTCACTAGTGTTGAACTTAAAATATTAACGCTTTTAGCTAAAAAACCTAGTAATAACATATAGTAAAACATTTAGCTGTTTGAGTCCTTTAACGATGACATACCAGTTTATTGATATGGATAATTGTATTATTTAAAAGAAAATGTTCACATGAACGATGTAATAATATCAAAATTACGGTCAAAGATGATAATACCTGAGAAAGAAGAACCCAATATCGGTCCTGTTTCATATGTAACAAAAATATTTTCGAATCTTTATTTTGTCATAAAACAATTCATGTTTTAACGCGATGCAGACTTAGAATTTGTAGCCATGTAACAATTCAATCTATACAACCTATGTAAAAGTGAAAAAAGTAACTTGTTCCCGTTGTAAAAAGGGCGCGTGCGGCCGAAGATTGTGCCTCTAGGAATAAAGTCGGACAATGGCACCTATTGTTAGGGCTTTTCACCAACTAGTGAAAAGACCCAAAAAAGGTCAAATAAAAATCCTCGCTGTTTCCTCTTTTTGAAATCAATGCAGTATGTCATTACGATGCATTTGTAGTACTCAGTTTTTCTATCACGTTTTCTGTTTCCTCTGATCTTTTATAAATGCCGACAATATGTTAAAATATTTTTTCTCAAATATCTGTGAGATATTTTTTCCAATTATTCATCCCAAAAGTTTCCCCAGATAGTGTTTCGAATTTGGTCAGGTTCTTGACATCTTTGAAAAAACAAAATGGCCGCCATAACGTCACATCTGTTTTTACCTTAATGACCATTACTCATTAATGGGTGAACATATTAAATTTATCTTTAGATATGTTTTTAACAATAACCAAAGAAAACGTTTTCACTGGAAACATTTTTGTGTAAAACGTCAACTTCTAGTTTTCGGCAGGGGTCAAATTTCAAAAGTGCTATTTTGGGTTACATATTTAAAAAATCTTCTTATTAACTTCTACAAGGTCTTTGGTCTTTTTTTTATATCTTTATTTTTTTGAAGATTTTTTTAACAGTACATCATACATTTACAATTCATTTTTCCATACAACATACACATACTCATTCCATTTCTAGTCATTAGCAAAAATTCAACACTATATTAAAGATACCTAAAAAAAATATGTTCTATGTAGTTAATAGTGTAACTGCATATAATTGTGATATGTACTGTTTTTAAGAAAGAAAAGAATGAGAGATAGAAGAATGAAAGGAAGAATAGAACATAGAGAAAGAGAACTTGAATAAGAGGAAGAAGAGGTACATGCTGACATGACAAAGGACTTTGATGTATTTATTAAAAGAAATAAGCCGTTCATGAGTAAAGTCTCTCATTATTGTTATTTTTATTGTAATATTATATTAATATTAATATTGCCAGGGACTTTGACCAGTTTTTGTATCAACTATATTTCCATACACATATGTATTGTAAATATTTGTAGAATATAGATATCATTATAGAGGATATAAAAATATGGCACTGATAGTTAATCATACTAAGATTCACCCAACTTGAGACTGAATCATAGTTTATGATTCTGAACCATGTTAAGGTAAAGTACACCACAGTCCAGACATAGATTATTGTATAAAAAGTAAATGTATAAAAAAAAACTGAGAAAATGTTCAATAAGGAACAATGCTACTTAAGAGACTACAAGTCATAATAGCAGGAGTTACCAAGTTTTGTTGAGAGCAAAATCAAGCAAGACTGAAGCAACGAGATAACAAAGGGCAATAACTCTTACAGAAAAACACAACTTCCTATCATATTCATTAAGTTTACCAAGTTAAGATATCAGTTACAATATAAGAAGTGATCATCAGGCAAACATGTCTATGCAGTAGACAGACATGGAAATCGCATATCTCTTATAATTTTAAACAGAGAATAAAATATCTAAGTATTTTTATATTCTATGTAGAGACCAGTAATCTTTCCCATTTTTTTTCCATTCATTCTTAAAGATGGTAAGATAATTTTCTCCTTTACCAGTAGCTATATATTTTTGAGTGTGATATGTTTCTTTAATACAGTTTTTTCAAAGCTGATAAAGACATGCTCTTTTCCTTGTATTTTGTGTTATACAATTATTGCTTCATAAATAAAATAATTAAGTTATCAACATTGTTTTTTCCCTCATAAAATCCAAAGATAATAGACTCTTTGTTGAAAGTAATGGGAATGAATAATAAATCTAACAAAAATTCAAAATTTGTCAAAAACAATTGTACTTTTTCACATTCCCATAATGCATGAACTATCGTTTCATTTTAAGTATTACAACGACCGCAGAGTGGACTATCGACTAGGCTTATTTTATAAAGATATGAATTTGTAGTTAGAATATATTGATGTATTCTAAGTTGAAGCCATTGTAATTTTGTATTTTTCAAATTTTGAATGGTGTTAAATATATTTTCCACCATATTTGTTAATCAAAATCAAGCATTGCTTCCCATTTCTTTTTCCCAGTAGATGTTGTGTTATTTTGACACAAACAGTTGTAAAAATCTTTTACTCCCTTTTTGTGTTTGAAAAAGAATTCTAACTTGGTAGGTATTTATGGCCGTTTTATAGTTTTATAGAAATGTCTTTTTTAGAATAGTTCTTTTTTATTGCGTTTATGACACCGAATATTAAATTATTCTATGAATCTGGATGGTTGTAAAAAAATCCGTTGCTATTTTCTTTAACGATGACACAAATTGTTTCCGAGTCCAGTCAATTGGTATTTTTCATTTCATCAAATTTTATTCACAAGGATGGTATATTGTCAAAGGGATTGGGCAACAGGCACAGCCTATGTAAGCCCTCTCCATTTTTTATAATTTTATTGTCCCAAAACATCTTTTTGGAATACTGCCATGGTTGGGACCCTGGTTTCAGTCTCTTTACAAAAATTGTCCTCATGCAAGAGGGCTCTTATTTTCTATCGTTACTAAACTGTTGTACCAAATGGGTGTTTTGAGAGCATTATTATTCTTATTCACAAAACATTCTGTTTTCTTGGAAAGCTTACTCCAACTTAATAGAACATCTTTCCAAAATAAGTTTTTACAAGAGTTTTAGCATTTTAAAATGTAATCTGTACCACAATTTGCAAAAAATATCTGTATTTCCAAAAGTTTAAAAAATTGATTGCCATTTCCCTTTACTTGTAAACAGCCGTCGAATCCGTGTAAGCTTTAACGATTCAATAAAAGATTGTAACTGTATCATTTTCAGGCCCCCTTCATTATAGTTCTTAATAATTACATCTCTTTTTATTCTGTCTGATGAGCTGTTCCATAGGAAATTATTTATTTCTGTATTTAGTTTCTTACTAAATGTATCACCAAGATTTGGCAAAGTAATAAAACGATGATTAAACTGAGATATGAGGAGGGACTTAATTATATGGATTCTTCCTATAGGTGTCAAAATCCTTCTTCTCCATATCTTAATTAATGACTTTAGTTTTACTATTTTTTTGTCGTAATTTATTTAGGAATTTGATGCAAATCCAGATTAAATTCAATGACTAAAACTGTGAATCTTGTAACTGCCCACTGTAGATCCCATTCTTGAAAGTATATGACTCTACTATATTTTTTACTACCTATCCATTTTACTTGAGTTTTGCTTTTATTTGCCTTTAGCCCAGAAATCTGTGTAATGCACAAATGCACAATATCTTGATTTCTCTCGGGCTGATTACACTCTGACTTTATCCAGTGCTTCCTCAAAGAAGGTGCCTGCTTCGGATAATTTTCCAGGCCCGGGGGTTAGGTCTCTATCACTGTTACTATATGAATAGAAAATCAGTTTATAAAATGCACTACTTATATTTTGAGTTCTGTTGGGCTGATTACACTCAAGACTTTATCCAGTGCTTTTATAAAAGAAAACACTTGCGTCCACACTAGTGTTTGCTTCATGTATACCTAACCACAGTTTCTTTTAAATCTTCAATAAACATAATTATGGAGAATAGTCACGGCGGCATTTATATATATATATATATATAAATCTTATTACCGGTTAGCTTGTAATAATAATAATAATAATATACAACATTTGATATAGCGCCCTATCTAGCTAACCTAAGCTACTCTAAAGCGCTTTACACTACATAGATATATAATTAATACAATCAATACAATTAGCATATACATTGTACATTAATCAGTACAATTTTGAGGAATTAGCAGGAGCTGTCCTATCAGGCGCTAACTACTAGTCCTATGCCACCTGGCTGATATTTCCTTATGTGTGTATGCCTGCGTGCGTGCTGGTAATGTATTGTGTTCTGTTTGTAGTGGGACCGTACTTCCAACGGTATCATTTATAGTTCCACCTCACTTAAATGCAACAGCACAGATACCGCAACATCCACCCAAGACCATTTTATACGCCACCTGGGTTGTTGGAGTTGTGTGGGCAGGAGAAAATTACTTTCTCTGAACATTCCATGCGTACGATTTAGCAATTTTAATTAAAATTTCGGTTGTGTTGACATGTCGGTATTTTTTTGATGTTTTGGTGTAGTATTCATTGTAGATCAATATGGCTCCTACTGTAAACGGATAGTATTTTTAGATTATTTAACACATAATGTGAATTCACATCTTTCGTTATTTATATAATATATAAAGTTGTCAATTTTTTTGGCGCGACACAGCAAAGAACAAGGGACACTTACACTGCATTGGAATAAAACAGAAATATACGGTAATAGAATATAATGTAAATAATGTCAAAATACAATAAACCCGTCGGCTAGCGTAACCCAAAGGCAGAATTTACACTGACCGCATAATTGACCAAGAATACTGTTTGTGTGCAATACACGACAAAGTTATTTAATTATTGTTTGTTGTTGATTGACTTTATATGTTGTTCATTAATTTTTCATTGTTATTTTTATTTAATTATGTGAATTAGAACATCAATATGAGGTTAATGGAAGCCAAGACAGCCTTGCAGTAAGTACAATTAGGACAGAATCATAGCTACAAAGTATGAATATACAGGGAATTTATTGAAAACGAAAAAAATCAGTAATTTTTTTATATTTCAAATATTTGAATAATAAACATACTTGTCGCTCATTTTAATGCAACATTCAAATAATCAATGTTCATTATATTACCTTTCACAATTATAAAATTAAGTGTCGTAACTATCTTACTTTATTTACAGAATACTAAATGCATTATCGGATACGCTATACTTGGGACTGTTCTAGCCATATCCGTTTTCTACAACATTGGCTTGACTGTGTTTTGTCTAAGACAATCGTAAGTACATGTTAAATACGACAAGCCATATATGTACTGATTTAAAGTGAATAAACTAAATACGAGTTTTTTGCACTAAACACTGTCATTGTACTGATCAACATGTAAAATCTATTCATCGAAGCTAATTCTATTTAACAGCAGGAGGATTAAAACGCCCCCTAAATCGGCAACAGCCCATGAAATGCAGCCAATCAGTAAGTTGAACCACATATCTGAAACACTTATCTATTGATATGAAAGATGTGAAACAAAAAATATAAAAAAAGAAGAAGAAAATAAATTAGATTTTATCATTATTGATTAAATATCAGATACAGGAATGGGTAAACATAAATTGTTTTCAAATTGTGTTCTTTTTATTTTCAGGTGTGTCACAGGACAATTCGAACTATGATGGTTTAGACACAACAAAAGTAGATAACGTTAAAAACATTTATGAAACAATCGGGAAGTAAAGAAGAATCCGTAGCGTCTTTAACTAGTGAAAACGATGCAAAAAGACGCATGACAAAGAATGACATGATGATTCTATTATTGTATTACATAAAGCAGTATGCATTCAAATCGAATCTAAACTGATTGTAAAAAACACTAAAAAATCTTTATGCCAACAGTCATTTAGCTAATGCGATGTAAATTGCATGTCCCTGCAGGTTTGGAAAACCTAGACCTGCTGTATCACACTGCATGTCGTAAAGCTGACAAATGTAGGAGGCACGGTAGTCTAGTGGTAGGAGGCCAGGCTCGTGACCGAAGGGTTGCGGGTTCGAGTCACGGCACGGCACTGTGTTGTATCTTATACTTTACTCCGCTTGTTCCTGTCTACTCAGCTGTAAATGAGTACTTCGCTGGGCAGTGCCAGAATTGTTGAATGCTAGCTGTCAGCGCCCAAATGGCAACTCCGGCTGTATGCTCCCCAGGGAGTTGAGAAAGATATTAGCTGGTTGCAAAGGCCAAATAACCACGGATAATAATTTGTGAACCGCTTTGAGACGACCTAAGAACTAGGTTGTGATAAAGCGATAAATAAGAACCTCGAGTTATTATTATTATTAATGTGGGGCCCGTGCAAAATCGTTGGTTTCCTCGGTGTCTTCTGCTTCATACTTCGCACACCCATTGCCTTGTTTTCTCTTCTTTAAAACATCCTAAAAACCTTTTAGCCTAAGTACTTTGCTAATGCTAAAATGGGTTAGGCAATTTGTTTTGTTCCCAAGGACGGGGCATACCAAGGTCTTTAAAATGGTATATGTGATTCCCTGCTTAACCTGCAGCATTTAGGGTATTCGCAACAACTAGTTCACTCGTTGTCAGTATAATCCGACTTGAAGGAGTATTGTGCTGGATGCCTTCGACATACTATTTCAGTTACAATGTAGGTACATGTAGCAGTCTAATTCGGAATCAGTCCAACATACCCTACCTCCAGTACACATACACACATGAAAGCACGTCCTTTAGTGGTATTAGCTGTTAGTAGAACGTTGAACTTAACAAACAACTCGAACATACCAATGATTAAGACATCACACAATCCAAAAATGCACATACCTGTGTTACAAATATAAATCCCAAATACACACTTTACTATCAACGAATACCACAGCTAACGTAAAAACATTTGCATAATATTACAATCATGTGAGTTTCTGGTTTATCCATTCAGTTGGAAGGTTATTTTATACCGTTATATTGTCTGTGTTGTCTATATTACTAATGACCAAATTCAATTGAGACTAGTCATTCTACAATCAGTTATGGGTTTTTAACCCTGAGTATTGTACATGAAGATGTCAAATCTAACACTCCCTGAATATAACTAGATTCTCAATTAAATATTCTATGTCAGAGATGTCTTGTGAAAATCCATACAAATTATAATGCTGATTGGGAAGTGCGTTCGCCGTAAATGAAGGCAAACCAAGTCTTGCTCAGTATCATGGTTGGTTGGTTTGGTTGGTTGGTTGAAGGGTTTTGCGCCTACATGAATCCGCCCTTACGGGTTTCATCTCAGTATCATGTTTGTAGCGTTATTTATATAGTACCAGACTTTCCATGCTGTGTCTATTCATGTCGATCATGTATTACTTGTAACAGATTATGAATAAGTTTATTGTTGTTTATACCTTCTTACAGTAGGTATTACTTATTTACTCTTCTGTTATTTGTTCCATTTATGTGTATTACTTTGCTATATTCTATGTCCACACAGTCCACAGTCGAATCACAAATATTGTTAGTATTATTGATGCGTCCTTAAGTTTACCACTATGTTGTCTTTCATAATAGTATATGAATATCAGAACTATATTTATTGGGACACATCTATTATATGAGGTATTATATCATAATGTATAACAGCGTGACCATTCGAGTATCTGCATGTACAAAAGCATACCCTGGCTATTACAGTACATATTGTTGACACAAACACATTTTTGTAAATCACGGGTTTTCAAACTGAATAAAACATCGAATATCTGATATGTACCATTCAAAACTGATAATTCTTTGTAATGATATTGAACCTAACCCATGACCCGAATGTGACATAGAAATATCACATATTAAAATAAGATCTTTAAGAACCAAAATTGATAATATCGTAATATTTTGTAATAACAAAAATATATTGTTGGGATATAGACCTCTGACTGTATTTGTCAAACTAATAGATTCGATATGTAATCTCATTCACAACCAATCTTAACATTGAAAGTGATGTTAATATTTACAGTGTCACTTTACATATAAATATCAATACTGATGTATAAATAAATATATATATGCGTATCTAATATCTCCACAAAATATCTGATATTCTGACTGGACTGGATCGAAATTATGATTATTTATTCTTTATCCTGTTCTAATTATTCTATAGATGCATGGTCATTCTATAGTGATTTGTTATTTAAGGAATCAATCAACTCCAATAAATTGATAAAAAAAATAACTAAAGCATTCCCATGACTCAATTATATTCTCAAATATTACCCAGTGAGTGAATAGCCAATGCTATTATATAAGTGGACGTTATGTGGGATGGGTTGTCAACAATTTTCCATGATTCACTTAATAGTGAATATCCAAACCGTAAACAGATATGATTGAATAGTAAAAGATAGTTGTTTCATAACCCCCCTCTGGGCCTCTTGTTCTATAAGTCTCCTTCTTTTGCTATATTTACGTATGTGAGCTAATTTCAAAATAGTGTTTGTGTAAAGTTAAAAGAACTCTTCAGTACGAAAGGAGACATTTCATATTTATTTGTTTCTGCCAAAATGTGAATAAAATGAAAGAAGAAAAAAAAGTGTTTGTTTTCTGGTATTTACATGAAAAGAAATATCGAATGAAGAACTTAAAACGACCGTTGTGATATTGAAAGTACAACGTGTTATTATTATTGTCATATATACGTGGTTTATTTCAAACCGCTATAAAAAAAAGTTGAAAAACATGAGTAAAATAACCGTTAATTTTTGTTCGCTTCATTTGATGCAACACTGTATATGAAATATGATCAAATAAAAACAAATCATTTTCTATGCCACTTACATATAATTAGTTTATTATCTACGTTCTTAAAACGTTTTTAAGCACAGAACCTTAATCAAGGTCATTTATAATGTATAGTAGGTACATGCATCGTTTTCTGTAAAATCTCTAAAAAGTTATTAAAACCTTCACATCGACTAACTGAGGGCCTGGCTGAAACGTAACTGACGAAGGCTCGAATCAAAACTAAAACGACGTTTGAGAGTAGATAATTAATTAACAATACTTTTGTTATTCTACTCCAGAGGTGAAGTTAACCACGCTCCTACTATAGCACCTGTGACTCGATATCACAGGTATTATCTATTACCGTCTTACCACTTTGACAGGATTTGTTTTATTTTTCCTCACGTCGAACGTGACGTGACCGCACGCTATGATGATGTATCCCGCAAATGCACTGCAATATAAAAAAAAAACTGATACAAAGGTAACAGTCATACTATCAACCTACCAGACTACAGAAAAATTCCAATGACAATAAAGAGCTTTAGATAAGTAAACATATGACCGCTTACAGTGCTGTCTTCCTGGTCCCTATCTACTGTATAACATATATTGCAAGTAATTGACTTCCGCGTAAAAAGGTAACAGTATTTAGGAGAAACATATTCTCTTGTCAAATCACCTAAAGAACAGGATGGAATAAGTCAATTCGAAATAATTGGACATTTCATGGCTTTTTTTTTCATGCTCTGTAACTCTGTTATTATAATATATCCAATACCAAAAATGATACACGAGACACATTGTATTAAAGCAGGAGCACGCATGTTTCCCCTCTGTTGTACATTGTATACACATATACCAGCCTCCCCTCCTCAGAAGTAACATTTGTCCAGCTTTCTCAAAAATAATATTATAGCTCTGAAGTAAAACAAGGGTAAGACAACCTGATAATTAGCCAAATGGTTGGATTTCTCTGTTACATCCTGAAAGTTGGTGATGATTATTTTTCTCCGGTCTTATTATTTAAGTCAGTCACGACTGCGTTTATAGTAGTCTGGCACACGTTATTTGCGTTTGACGGTTGTGACGTCATCAGCTTTTATTCATCTGACGTCATCATACCCTTTATTTTGACGTGCCATCTAACATGTCTTAGCGCATTAAAGACATATTATACCGAAAGGATTAAATGTTTAACATGTAAAACGTGAGACAATTTATTGAGGAAGGGAGAACAGATTTAGACTGGTAATACCTTGATTGAATGGCAGAGAAATCTTCAAACTAACAGATACATTTTGTGGTTGACTAACACGAAGCTCCTCCAGTGTCCCCCTCTTCAGCTACGTGCAAGCTTTCCCTCATAAATAGTTATATACCAGTCACCCCTTCTCAGAAATCAAATACCTTTTTTCCCTCTCGCGTAGTTACATTCCAACCTCCCCTAATCAGGAGCTACATATCAACCTCCCTTCCCTAGTAGAAACATTACAATATCTTGTTCTCGATACCAGTCTCCACTTATAAGTAGTACTGAAACATGCTCGGTAGCTATATTCCAGTCAACCCTAGTAATAGCAAACAGGCCTCCACACCTCAGCAGTAAGTAACATACCAGTCTCCTCTCATCAGTAGTAACAAACTAGTATCCACTCCTCAGTAGAAACATGTAATATGTCAGCCTTCCCTCCTTAGTAGCAACATACAAACCTCCCTACCTCAGTAGTAACCTACTAGTCATACCCCCTCTGTAGTAGCCTACTAGTCATTCCTCCTTAGTAGTAACCTACTAGTCATTCCTCCTCAGTAGTAACATACTAGCCATTCCTCCTCAGTAGTAACATACCAGTCATTCCTCCTCAGTAGTAACCTACTAGTCATTCCTCCTCAGCAGTAATCTACTAGTCATTCCTCCTCAGTAGTAACATACCACCCTTTCCTCCTCAGTAGTGACATACTAGTCTTCCCTCCTAAGAAGTAACACACCAGTCTCCCCACCTCAGTCGTAGTATATCAGTCCCCCCCCCCCCCTTCTAAGTAGAAACATACCCGTGTTTAGGTGGGGTTTTTTTTCATTTCAAAATATTTGATTAAATCAAGTGATTTAATGGGAAATGGGCAACAGGCTATGCATATACAAGCCCTCTCCCTTGGGTTACATACATTTCAAACAATAACAGAATATAATTTAACATATTTGCACTGGCTTGGAATATTAAAAAGTATTTTTTTAATAGATATTTATAGGTCAAATAGATGGCTGCTAAAATACACATTAGTATTTATATTATGTACACACACACATATATATATATAAACATATACACACATATGTATAATCCAGGTCAACATGCACATGCCTACGATGAAAGTAAAATATCAACATTTAACAAATATACAAGAAACAGCATTTTAATTACTTTATAGCAGAACAAATAGCCAATATTTTCAGTAAAAGTTAAATTCTTATACTATATTAGCCAGTCCCCCAACACCACTCCCACTCCAGATAACAATAATAACTCGGCAACACTAAAATGTCCATACATACCACCACTGTATGTTTACCCAGTTATTGATGGTGTATTCATATAGACATGCATACATACACATTGGGACTAGAACTAACAGTTATTTCAAAGCCTGTTAGCAGACTCAATATATTTCTGAACACATACACAAATAGCAGAATTAAGATCACGACTAATGTGGTTACCTCCCCTAGATAGTATATTGATATCATTTACTATGTTCAATCAGGTTAAAGTCGAGATTAAAATGAAGGTTTAGCTGAATATCAAGCTGCAAAGGAGACAATGACTTCCCTCCTCAGAAGTAACATACCAGCACCCCCTCCTCAGTAGTAACATACCAGTCATACTTCCTCAGTAATAACATATTAGGTTCTCCCTCATTAGTAGTAACATACCAGTTTCCACTCCTTAGAAATAACATACCAGTTTCCACTCCTTAGAAGTAACATACCAGTTTCCACTCCTTAGAAGTAACATACCAGTTTCCACTCCTTAGAAGTAACATACCAGTTTCCACTCCTTAGAAGTAACATACCAGTTTCCACTCCTTAGAAGTAACATACCAGTTTCCACTCCTTAGAAGTAACATACCAGTTTCCACTCCTTAGAAGTAACATACCAGTTTCCACTCCTTAGAAGTAACATACCAGTTTCCACTCCTTAGAAGTAACATACCAGTTTCCACTCCTTAGAAGTAACATACCAGTTATACCTCCTCATTAGTAACATACCAGTCATCCCTCCTCGGTAGTACAAAAATGTAACATACCAGTCTCCATACCTTGGTAGTAACATACCATTCATCCTACCTCAGAAGTAACATACCAGTCATTCCTTCTCAGTAGTAACATACAAGCCTTCCCTCCTCAGTAGTATCCACTTCTAAGAAGTATCACACCGGTCATCTCTCCTCAGTAGTAAAATAACGGTCATCCCTTCTCAGTAGAAACATACCAGTCATTCATTCTCAGTAGTAACATACAAGCCTCTCCTCCTCAGTAATAACATACCAGTCATAAATTGTACCTCCTCAGTAGTCATAAACTAAACTCCCTCTCCTCAGTAGTAACATACCAGTGTTTCCTCCTCATGAATAACATACCATTGTATTGTTTGGCCTATTTCATTGTTTTAAAAACAGTGTATACTAGTAGACAGCAAGCAGCACAGCTGTACATTACACCTACTTTGTAAGGCGACTTGGCTCTAAATAAAACTGCCACACAAAGTTCAACGTACCGTGATGGTCCGAATTCCTATGATGCCGGTAGAGCAGTGGATGGAGTCCTGGAGAAAGATATAGAGGGTAGACACTGTTCTCATACAGGGACCGGACACCATCAGGCTTGGTGGAAGGTCGATCTGGGAGATGTTTACCGGATATAGATGATCAACATTACCTACAGATATAGTCGTAAGTAGTCACATTGAAAAATTCACATGCATGAGTATTCATTATGATGAAACATTGGCATGGAGTTTGTACATGATACAGACCACAGTTGCTTAATAAGGCACAACTTATAATATTATGTTTATGTTACAATTATGACATAGCCAAATTGTTATTGCAAATCAGCTATCGAGTAAATGAACAACACTATTCATTAACAGGGACACGGTACGATTGCTAGTCGTGTTGAATCATCGTTTTATATACTACTATATGTATTTTTAAAAGAAGGCAGCAATCAAATTTGCATAACCAAGTACTTTCGTATTGAAAAATTAAAATTGCTTTAAAAATCCTCAGCATATACCATTATATAACCAAGAACACTTTTGATTTTATAAATGCAATTACTGATATACCTGGAGGCCCTTATTGGTTTGATATATGCCAGGTAATGCATTTATACCAACAGGTACATGTACATGTTGGCCACTTGTTTGTCCATAAAGGCATAATCAATATATGAATACCTATAGATGAGATTTTGTGGCTTAATTTGCAAAATAATTCAAGATATGTGATCATTGACTGATATACTAAACAATAGCTAAATTTATAGATTTAAATAAAAGCTGATACCTTCAAATTCGAGATGAATTAGGTGTATTTAGTCATGCACGACTAAAAAAAAAATTTTAGGAAACAAAGGAAGAGTGTTCATATGTCATATATAAGCCAACTAAATTTACGGCACACAGATATTTTTACGATCTTTGTAACGCTACCAGCTTCCATTACGGATTGACAAAAGAACAAATATGGTTAGCTATTTAATTAATAATAGCAAAATTGAAATTGTAAAAACGGTAAGATGGTTCGATTAAATTATATGAAATGAATTAGTTACTCAGCTAGTGTCCTGTCTGGGTGATCTAGTCTGGTACAGTGTTTGATTTAAATGCTTGGGATATGAGGGGATTACATAGTTGAAGCCATTTCAGGGAGAAATGTGAATCACGTATCCACTTCACATTGTAAACGACACTTTTTTGTGTGGAATATCATTATTGTCTGAAGCCGACTGTATGTTAGTGTGTTTTTGTATTGTAAATAAGGAGAGAAGTGTGACAGGTTCTAATCATACATTGGATTACGGTCGCCTTCTAGCTTGGCATTAAATGATATTGTTAATGACATGCAGTCCTCTGTTGTCTCAGTAGATCTAATTATTGATCTTTTTTCATCTGTTATAGATGAAATATTTAGCCCATGTTGTCAATCTTTTTCTACTCCACCATCTGATAGTAAATTAAAATATTGTGCCCATAAACCCTAGCTTGACGATAAATGTAGACGACTGTACAAATTGTATCGACGCAGTAAATTTTCTTTTAATTCCAATAGAATCCCTGTAAACAGGTTGTCTCTTGTCGAATCCAATCGTAAGTATATGCGCTATAAAAGGCTGGTTAAAAGTAAATACTTAAGATCAGAGGGAGACCGTTTAAGTTTGTCACGCAGAAAAAAATCCTAAACTTTTTTATATATATTGAAAAAAAAGTCGGACTGTCCAACAAACCATTTGAATCTTGGAGACATTTTCGAACATTTTAAAGCTGTAAGTAGGCGATGATGCTACAGATAATCCAAATATTTTAGACTACGACAATTCACAGGTGTATGACGAATTAGATTCTCCTATAACAGATAAGGAAATAATGAGTTCTTTAAAAAGTGCTAGATTAGGTAAAGCTCCTGGAATTGATAACACTCTAAATGAACCCTTTGTCAAACATAATTAAGGAGACATTTGCTCTTATTCTCTCAAAACTATTTAATGTTATTTTTGGATGCTGTGTACAGCATTCAAATCAAAACCAAACAACAGACTTTCTTCTTCCGTGGAAGATCTTTAAATGCTGTCTTGATTATTTCATGGTATGATTTATGGCTATAAAAGGTTAAATAAACATATAAAAACGATCGATAAATAAAAAAAATGTTAAAACTTTACGAAAAGGCGAGTTTGTTCAGGAAGCATCACGAACTATATCAATCTCAGATTACTACGCTTTTTGGACCGAATAATTTCTTCGCAAAAAAACCCAACAACACTTTATCTCCTTCCGCGAAAGATCTTTAGATAATGTGTACATTATTTCATGATATGATCAATGCTTTAATATGGTAAAATAGGTCTGTATAAGACAAAAAAAAATCAAAGAAAATATGTAAAGATGTTTAACAGTAGCGTTTTAAGTCATTAAAAGTTCCGAACTATATTTGGTTCAAATTACTTCGCCTCGTATTCCAACTAAAGTGTGTGTGTAAGAGTTTTCTCCCCCTGGCCATCATTGCGTAGTTTCATGCTTGCGACTTGTTCAACGACTGTTTGATAACTGTCCTTGATAAAGTAGGCTTCGTGTTTTCTTTGTCTCAATGGAAAGTCTCCAAGTGAAAGAGAATGTTGACTATACTAAAGTAGCCGTCATCAGCTGTGCCTAACGAGTTTATAAATAGCTTCCCAATGCGACAGCAGCTCAGTGTGCCTAACGAGTTTGTCGATAGCTTCCCAATACAGTCTCTAGATAATGGCCCGATTAGTATAATACAAGTAGCATATTGAACATCAAAAATTAAAACCGTATATACATATTATTCACATTAACCAGAAACTGAATAAGTATAAAGGTCCTTTACCTTCGTTACAATATCGAGAGAATGAGAGATACACAAGGGACTTGCAAAAGTCCGTGATTACACGCACTGGAAATAATACAATCTCTTTTATTTTTTTTGTATAATTAATCATGATAATAATAAATTGTAATAATAATATCATATCTTTTTTTATTTATGTGTCTCTATATATTTTTTTATTTTTTTTTATTTAATCATAAACTTTCCCATAATTTTACGGGACAATTTTGGTTTACAGGGTTGTCTGGTCAAGGTCACTATTACTATTTAAAAAAAAACAACATTGTCTGCGTTGTAGCAGCTTCATTCCTTGAAGGATTTCCATCGAGTTGAAACACCAATTAAGGACCATAATATCAGATAAGTTTCAATTTCAGGGATGTTGGGTCAAGGTCATCGTTACTTATTTTTATGCTGTTAATGGTAGCCAGTAAGGAACCTTTATTGTTTTAGCAATACTCTGCTTGTTATATATTATTTATTGCCAGTTTGTACTGATATACCACCTCCTTTAATCCATTATTTGAATCCTTCATACACAGCATCCCTGAGTGCCCTTGGCACTTTGATTGTATATGGGCGTCTTTCCTTCAATATGGTCCAAGGGTATTATTTTCCCTTTGTTCAAAAAAGGTGATGCCAATGATACAAACAATTATAGAGGAATCTCATTGGTAAGTTGCTTATCTAAATTATTTACTAGTGTTTTAAACAATAGACTGCTAGATTGGTCTAAGGAGTACAACACCGTCTCCGATGCCCAATTCGGATTTAAACCTGTTTTTGGAACTCTTGATGCTATTTTGCTTTACACAGGTATAATTAAGAAAATGCTTTTCTAATAATCGTAAGCTTTACTGCTGTTTTGTTAACTATCGTAAGGCCTTCGATAGTGTGAGTAGAAATAAATTATTTTTGAAACTTTTTCATATTGTAATCAGAGGAAAATTATCAAATATTTTGAAATCTTTATATGAAGGTTTAACGTGTTAAAGTGTTAGATATACGTCTGAATTGTCTGATTTCTTTTCGTGCTCACGAGGCTTGATGCAAGGGGAGGGGTTATCTCCTTTACTCCATGTATGTGAATGATTTTGAAAATGAACTTATTAATACTTCCTGTGGCGCTTTATTCTTAAGAGATATTTCTCTGTTTCCTCTTATGTTTGCAGATGATACTGACCTTTTCTCAGAATCTGCCTCTGGCTTGCAGAAAATGTTAGACTCTTTAAAACAATGTAGCGACAAATGGCAATTGACAGTCAATACGGTGAAAACAAAAAATGTTGTATTTCGTTATTGCGGAAGATTACTAGCTGGCGATTTTTTTTTTACTTTGTTGGCAATGAAACAGAAATTGTTGATAGTTTTAATTACCGTGGTGTACTGCTCAGATTTAATGGTAAGTTTACAAAGACTCGAGTTACTATTGCTGAACAAGGTCGTAAATGTATGTATAATGCGTTGAAAATTTGTAACAATTTGTCCCTCAATGTAGAATCTAATGTGAATGTTTTCGATGTCTATTTACCCTCCATTCTTAATTACGGTTGCGAAACATGGGGTTTTAATGATGCGGACAAAGTAGAAAAAGTGCTTGTTGATTTTTTAAGGAGAATTCTGAATGTAAAATTCTGAATTAGGACGTCTGCCTTTGCATATCATCAGGAAATGCCGAATAATCAAATATTGGTTGAAACCAATTAAATACGACAATTGTGTTCTTAAGTCAGTGTACGAAGATATGGATGAATGAATAGTATAATGCTTTAAATTGTTATAAAGTACAAGATAAATAAATTATCGGAGGATAAACAGCTCTTGTATAATTACCTTACTTGAGTGTATCGTGACTATCAGAAACAGATGAGGTGACAACATTTTCTTAGCTTATGAGCCGTAAGGCTTCAAGTTGAATAAACAAACAAACATGGAATTTCCTTTAAGCTTAATCGGTAGAGCGGCGGACTAGGTCGTTGCTTTGATCCTCTGTTGAAGCACAGTACTCTCTTACCTAATATATTACCTTTAACACTGAATGGAGATATTTGAATACATTTAAGATTTTGTTTTAAAACATGAATTACCGTTTATTAGAAAAATGAATAAACAAAGTTATGAAACAAAATAGAGAGAGAAAAAAAGAGTCGGACTCGGTGTACCGGATCACGACCAGCCTTTCTTATTACTATATATGTTCCTTGTGATAAGTTACTATAATAAGATAACATAAGGGAAGTCGTGTGAGATAAAATATTTGACATATTATCCGCTATTTGCATTATAGCAAGGTTAAGAACAAATGCTATTGATACTTTTATTCTTCACTTATTGAACTCATATGTTTTAAATCATAGGTTTGTTCTAACGGACCAATCTGCCGGTACCATGTTGTTAAAACTATCGCGGGATTTATGAATGTCACTGACAACGTCAAAATACGAGCTTTTGATTTGCGAAATTTGATCGGGGACGGTCTTATACTGACCACTGGCCTATACGTCTCACTAGTGCAAACAGCAGATCAAGGTAAGTTCAAGTTCCAGATACAATGTCTGATTTAGTCGATCGTTGGGTAAGTGAGTCGTTAACCACGTGTGTAACTCAAGAGCTGATCGGGATTGGTTCACGTCTGGTTAGATTATTGGATACACTCAACTGGCACTCAGACAAAGGGAAATAACTCCTACAAACGTTATCCCTACAGGATGTACACTTGTAACATTGGTTAATTGTCCTAATGAGAAGGTACTGTTAAAACTGTATATAAATATTTCTGGCCTAACACAAAGCATTGTTTAGATGATTTTAACTTAGATAACGGAGAGAGGAGAGAATCGATGTATCAGTGTACCCTTACTTGTATTCATCTGTGAACAATACATCCATCATTGATATTTCATAAATATATTGTCATCTGAACTGTTAGAACTGTTTGTACTAAAATTCCGGAAAGGACAGTCTCCGCGAAGTGTTCATCACAAAAGAAACTGAATCGGGCAACATAGGCGGAACTTTTCATCAGAACATAACCACTACCATATTAATACTTTCTTTCAAGAGGTGCAGGGAGTAAAGCCAACGCTGTTCGTACATTGTATGTGCTGGGGTGGATCCACCGGATGTAGCATTGATGTGTTATATTCTTTCTCGATGATTTTAAATAGTTTGGGTATCATCTGGTCCGTCATCAAAATAGTATCGTAGAGGAGTTTTACTAGTCTTGACGGTATTTTACAAAATACTACAAACAATAGTGATATAGGAACGGATCCTTGTGTGATTTCTGACGATACTTGTGTCCATTAAGACTGCTTGTGGTTTACAATGTACCACCCTATGCGTTCTGTTCTGTAAGAAGTAGTGAATCAGTACGAACATTTGGTTTTAGAAAGTGTATGCCTTCAGCTTATTGAACAGATTGTTGCGCGAAACTATATACAATGCTAGTTTATAATCCGAATCAATACAGTATTTTGATATTCCCATATAAAATATCGTATTTTTACAATATCTAATATTCAAAACGTATATTCAGTGCACATATCTATATACTAATGAAGATGATTATCCAGGATGGCATTAACAATTTCCCTTTTGCCGCCCTTTTCGATTCGAATGTGCTGACGGCATCTCTTTACCTTCAAGTGCAGATTGGCGTTAACCTGGTTATCAATAGATAAATAATTGACCACCTTGTACTCGTCTCACTTTTTGAATATGACAGTTATCTAAGCTGTCTTTAGTCAGCAGTAATGTCACCTAGTTGGAGAGATTGAATAAATAGAATGGTAAGTGGTTGTTACTTGATGTAGCTATCGGTCGTATACTATGGGATGTAGGATGTTTGTCATATTAACTAGGTATGACACCTACCGTTCTCGTTCTTTATAAAAACTACCATTTCAAAGTATTAACAAGAAGCTAAGATATTCGCCTTTTCCTCATCGTTTCTTGTTTTTGGCGGATGTTTTGTCTGTTTGACCTTTATATGTAGATATCCAATTAGTTTTGGTTTTAATTTTGTCAAAATATAGCGCCATTTCGGGTTTTCCATAGTTTTGTTTAGTTTCCTTTCCCAATCTTTCTTAGCTTCTTGGTGATATTATTGTATTTGTATCTTCACTAATTAATATTCTTTTTGATTTTGTGTGTCCTTGCTAGCTGTTGATTTTTTTTGTAAATGATTTTCCCTTTTCTATGAGATCAAAATTGAATCTTGCTACTGGTAATTATCGTGTTGCTTCTCTGTGGGTAATGGGAAATATCGTCGGTATGAATTTACCTTTTTTTTAATTTTTAAATTCCTATTGTATAATGTTATAGTTTTCACTTCCACTATTTAGGACCATTTAAAAACAGGTTGCCTTAATATCGGCTAAAGAACCTTAATTTTATCCGATAATATACAGTCAAGGGACAAAAGTATTCGTCATTTTGGTAACGTCGTGTAAATTCTATTTCTCTTCCGTGTACGTTTTGGAACGGACTATAGCACCCGCGTGACACTTTCGTGACGTCACAGTGTCGTCTGCTTCCTCGTGTTGTATGTAAACACCGGCGAAGAAGATGGGTCGCAAAAGCAAAGAGCTAGGCATCGAGCAGAAGGAAATGATTGTGCAAGCGTCATTTCATACGCCATGCAAAGCAGAATTGGCACGATTATTTCAACAATCAACAGTGTATTGAAGAAATTCCACGAACTGGAAAATGTTGAAAACAAGCCCCGAAGGGGGAGGATGATTTTGTTTAGTGCCAGAGACAAAAATGCTGTTGTTCGATTGGTAAAACAGAACAGAAAAGCTACATTGGATGATATTACCAACAGACTTAATGAGGGAAAGGAAAGAACTTTTTGAAGGAAAACTGTCATTAGGAAGTTAGACGAGGAAGGGTATCGAAGACGAGTTGTGAGAAAGCAGCTGGCTGTTCAGGATGTGAATAGAAAAAAACGTGTCAGATGGTGTAAAGAACGAAGGGACTGGACAGTTGAGAATGACTGGAAAAAGATGATACTTTCTGACGAAAGTCAAACATTTATTGGTAAAAATAATCGTGTGTACATTTGGAGAAAAGTAAACAGTCCCCACCTTGCGTGTCCACCGTCGCAGCCTAAGGTAACTTTGATGGTGTGGGGTTGTTTGTGTTTTAATGGTGTCGGCACTTTTGTTGCCGTAGATGGAAACATCAATGCTCAAAGATATATTCATATATTGGACAATAATCTATGGCCAGTAATTGCTCGCCATTTCCCCGATAACAGTTACATATTCATGGATGACAATGCGCCAGTGCATCGAGCCCGCGTGGTACGCGAACATAAGGAAGAAAATCACATAAACACGACTGAATCGCCAGCCCAATCCCCTGATATGAATGTAATAGAAAACATGTGGCTCAGGCTAAAGCGTGACTTAAAAACCGTGTCGAGAAACATCCAAACACGTGATCAGCTGTTTGCCGAAATTCACCGACTATGGCAAAACATCTCGGTAGAATATGGAAGAGGACTGTACAAGTCAATTCCAGGACGACTAAAGGAAGTAATATGTATGAAAGGCAATTTGACCAAATACTGAGGTAAGTTAATTGTTATATCGCCTCCAAAATGAGTTTTGAAATTACGGTTGTCAATGTAAACAAAACGCCGCCATTTTGAAAATGACGAATACTTATGTCCCTTGACTGTACATCTAGTTTGATGTGATATTTTGTTCGATTATTTTAGAAACATGAAATGTTAATGCATATTTGTTACCTTCTTTAAATCACAGAATATGAATACTATGTTCCATAAGTTGACAGGGGCAAATGTGTCAAACAAAAGGTCATCGTAATAACACAAGTGCCATACTTGTTTTCAAGATAACAGGGGAAATTGTATTAAAATCCGTAACACATGTAGTTAAACTGACTTGATATTTATTTTATCACATACCTGTTGAATCTTGGTATAGTTATACAAGCACTTTTCAGACCATGAAATACAACGTTCTGTATTGCACATGTGCAATACGGAATGTTGTATTTACCTACTAGACGGAACTACTTTTCATGGGAATCCCCTTGTAAAGACGAAATGAAAAGTTCCCGGTATTTGCAAAAATTACGCTCTCTACACCCCTGGAATATGGCATAGCAAAATTGAAGGCACGCGGCTAGCTATTTAATTGGTTTCAGGTAAAAAAATCCTGACCAATCACTAGTCTGATACTTGTTCTTGGAAGATTACAAGAGGATCTACGCCCGACTTCAAAGCCAGAAAGTTTTACCGTTACGCGACCGCGAGATTCTTTTTTTATGTACATCAAAGTATCAAACCAGCCTTCTCGTTTCGTCCACAAGGTGCTGCACACTGGGCCTTCATTTTTGCTGACATATCCCAGGGGTGCAGAGAGCGAAAGTGAGTGTAACCCCTGGATAACGAGGATGAAAAGAGGTCAGGGGTTACCTTGTCATCAGACTTTACCATGGGCACTACTAAAATAAAAAATGTGATATATTACAGCAAGATCAACTCATCTAGCCAAGTATTCGCTTTAGAATTTTATTACAAAGGATTTATGTTTATGACAATATCTAAGAAAACATATTAGAAATATGAACAGGGAAGAAATAACAAACACAAGTTGGCTACTGATAACTTGGGTATATGAACTGGACGGCGCAATAAAAGTAAAACGGTGTAGGGGTCACACTAATCAACGGGATGAAAAAGATACATTTTCATTTAGTGTCGGGGTCACATATTTGTTTCTACATGTAGGAGGTCACGCAGTATAACAGAGGACCATATATTTACTGTTTCGGCACACTCTACGACGGGCCGTATGGACTTGTATATAATTATATAGTATTTATACTGATGCAAACGTATATAATCAATCACTTTTTATAACCACTGAAATACAAGCAAGATGGTTGGTATAATTCGAATACGTGTAGGAACGGATAGTACCCTTCATACCAAGCCCACAAACCCGCGTACATTTTGTCAAACATAGAAATTGGAGTGTGTGAACGGAGTGTGTGCATAGCATAAAATTAACATTCATTTCAAAATGTTTCAATTTCTACTCAAGTTGGACTCAATGCTACTACCAAATGTTGCCTGTTTCATTTGCCCATGAATTTGACCAGATTAACATTGCCTGTGCGTATGAATACATATTTTGAGATTATGCAAAGGGAGATAACTATTGACAATTTTGTATCACCACTTGTACAGAAAGAAGATACCACTGGTATGAGATGTATACCATTTCCAAAAAACAAGGGAAATAATGAACACTATATTTCAAAAATAAAAAAATAAAAAAATGACTAGCATTATGGTCATTTTTAGTCATTCAAGTATATTTTCACATTTACACGAGATCTTGTGAATGCTGTCGTATGCTGCAAACATGGCAAACAATTATGGGCAGTTCACTGTTGAATTGCCCCAAAGTCTTCAAGAAAGTGACAACCCGCTTACTTATTCTGACAGAACTACTTCGCAGGTCATTAAATTTGTTTTAAGACTAACTCAATTCATCACCCCATGAAATCAACCAAAGCAAGATTCAATCCTTTATGGCAAATAAAGCTTTTGATTTTCTTATCTTATCCGAGAATATTTAAGATTCCAACATTAGGTGATGAAGGTTAAATGAGAAATATCTATTGACAACGTATTAAAAATAATTTAAGTTTTAAGTTTTTATCCTATAAAAATTCATTTCTCTAATTTGTAGATTGGGAAAGAACTATTTAATCGACTTTAATACGTCTGATGCATTTTATAACAATCGCAGAGTCGACCGAGAAAACAAACAAACTAATAAATAGATAACTATGTTTTTAAAAAGACGTGTGATAGATATTCATTATCTAGCTACCTGTATAATAGAACACATAATCCTCAACAGACTGTCTGTTCAAATTAATTCAAAATTGTCTCCCTTTTATCGCACTGATGTATCAATACACTTCCTCGATGCATGTCTTGTTCCGTTTATGACAGGATAAGCGTTTACAAAATATGACCATTACAGCAGAAACGATAATATTGATGCTTTGGCAAAGGATGCAAAATTAACTCGAATTCAAGTTCATCTCAGCTCATCGTCTGTAGAATGACTCGCAAGAACGTGTCGGTACCTTTTGCACGAATACGGGAGTCTTGGTTTAATAGCACACACTAACTTTATATCAGATCATTTTATAAAAAACCGATTCAAATACTTGGCAAATTTTGATTTAATAAAAAGATATAATGTACGGTACAGATAATGAGGATGAGAACACTTATAAAAACAACATCA
Source organism: Mizuhopecten yessoensis (assembly GCF_002113885.1). Taxonomy (NCBI): domain Eukaryota; kingdom Metazoa; phylum Mollusca; class Bivalvia; order Pectinida; family Pectinidae; genus Mizuhopecten; species Mizuhopecten yessoensis. Next base: position 899,843 of record NW_018407282.1, on the reverse strand, counting down.
ACGAAAGCCAATAGTATCAAACCACCGACAAAACACACACATCTAATGTGTTGCGTGAATTTGAAAGTCCTAAACGGTTCCAGGTTTCAATCAATTTTTTTGCTAGTTACTCCTAGAAGCATTGGTTGCAGTATGTTTCCGAAAAGATATAAACTAAAAAATTGACACGAAAATGTATCAAATCACACGCCTTAACACCTTTAAGAACTTTTCTAAAGTGCGTAACACTCAAAAAAAGTTGTATATGTTATTCGTGTGTTCAAGAAATCATCTTGCCTAAGATAAGACCAGAAAGCCGGTATACAGGGGAATTTATTCCCCATAAACATGGTACTATGTTACTACTTCCGCCTTGATCTATACTACTGCTATATTTCGTCTTGATTTTTTTTAATAAATTGCAGCACTATCGATCTTCCGTTAATGATATTAAATTAGGACTGGTTTAAATGTTTATTATTTGTCACTTGCTTCATATTTCATCTTTGATGAGTGAATTTTATACAGTATTTTTCTGTTTGCACATTTCAAATTTACTTGTAACTTTCCGGCGTGAATTGACGCTTGAAATGTATCTCATTATGAATGACATAGACTGTTGCCTACTTCCTTGATTATACAAGGATGCAATATGATATATTAAAACCACTTTATTGTAATCTCACTCTTTCCTGTGAAATATATATGTACTTTAATGAATCGACGAAGGCGTCAGTGTATTCTGTTTCATCGACGACATAATAAATAATATGGACCTTTATATCACACAAGGAAACAGAACATATCTCAATGGGATCGTGATGGCGACATTAACGTACCATGGGAAAGAGCACATACAATGCAGTTATGAACACAGATTAGAAAGAAATCGACTGGAATATTCAAATTTGCTTTGTTAGTTTTCGTCATATATAATTTGAAAAATTCACTTAGGGCGTTGTTTTTGACCATGATTTCCATTATTTGCCTTTAGTTCGTATTCCATGTTCATTTCATAAGTTTTGTATGGTCTTTGTTGTCAATGCCGTCACCTGATATCTAGAACTATACATATGATCCGCTCGTGTTGTAGACTTCACCCTCCATTGTCACATTCAATTAACACTGTTTGGGAACCCTTTTCGGGCCTGTAATATTTTATATCGAAACTATGGTCTATCCCTAGTAACGTGTCAGGCACGCTTAACCTTTAAACTGTAGTATGAAAAGGATATTCTTAACAAAAAATGTAGTCATTTTAAACAGTACTATCACTGATCCCCTAGTATATATTTGTAACAGCTAAGGTATATGAGGGGGAAAAACACTGCCTTACTGGCAAGCTAGCTTTTCCAGTGATGCGGTATAAACCGGGGACCCGCTTACTAGTTCAGCAACGTCGAGCGGGGTCACTTGTTGGTTGGGTGACCGCCAGCATGTTACATTTGGTGGCAGCGTAGTGATCCCCAGGCCAAGTCTCGGGACGAGACGTACCGAAACAGCTAAGGTATATGAGGGGAAAACACTGCCTTACTGGCAAGCTAGCTTTTCCAGTGATGCGGTATAACCCGGGGACCCGCTTACTAGTTCAGCAACGTCGAGCGTGGTCACTTGTTGGTTGGGTGACCTCCCGCACGTTATATTTGGTGGCAGCGTAGTGATCCCCAGGCCAAGTCTCGGGACGAGACGTACCGAAACAGCTAAGGTATATGAGGGGAAAACACTGCCTTACTGGCAAGCTAGCTTTTCCACGTCGAGCGTGGTCAGTAGTTGGATGGGTGACCGCCCGCATGTTACATATTGACGAGTTTTCTTCCACAACCACTTAAGCGGGTTTTCTCACTTCTGTCTCGTTGGATAAACCTGCTTAGAGTTGGTAAACATTTTTGGAAACTAACTAGTTGGTAACACTCTGGACGTGATTTAAGTAATCAGTCTTCTAATTATGACGTCATGTAACAATGCTTTGCGATGTCATATCCCATTGTGACGTCATGCGCCATGGTAATTGTTTCCCGATCGGAAAACAGTAATAACGAACTAATGAAAAGACACTGGGTAAACCTTTTGTCTGTATTCAATTTGAAAATTACCTTTACTCGAATTAGATGAACATGATAACCAATTAATTATATTTAGGGAAATTTCATTTACACAGCATCAGCGGTAAGACAGTGATATGTTCAACCGGAAATCAAACTCTGTTGGTAAAAAGATAAAAGACAGGTATATTTCAATGATAATACATGTATATATAATGCACTGTAGTTAATAATTACATTCCCTAATCTCAATAGGTAAAAACGGTAAATAACAGCTGTTGTCACTGACAACCATAAGCAGATTCCAGTAGGCGTTTTCATGCTGTTTGACTCTGCCCCTATTCTTTCTCTCACTCCTTCCCCTATTCCTACATCCCTCCTTCAGTATCATTATTAAAGACCCACTCTTGCTAAAAGTCTTTCTTTTCTTCTGCAGACTAGCTTTTGAAAGGCATATCTTATTTTAGGAGGAAAATATGAGAAAATTGAAAATGTAATGAAAAATATAAATGTGTTTTAACAAAAATGCACAAAAAATCTATACAATATCTTCCCATTGTGTTTTCAGAAAAAATAAATCATTTTAAGTTATGGAAATGCAATTTCTTTAAACCAAACTTTCTTCTCAGAAAAAAACAATTTACGTTGCCCTTACCCCTTCTTTTTGAGTTCTTCCTTCTTCTTGCCATCATGTCTTCTTGTATTGTGCTTTAACTATTGGGGGAACAAACGTTTTAGATTGGGCATACACTGTTAAATTCAATAAAAACCTCCTAGACTAGATCAAAACAGGACTAAAATGTGATTTAAATCACAGACGAGTTAAGTTTTAAGACTTCTTTAATTATTCAACGTACGGAATGTTTGATTGTCTATTTGTATTTAACAACACATCAACAACTCTTTAATTATTCAACGTACGGAATGATTGATTGCCTGTTTGTATTTAAAGACACATCAACAACTCTTTCATTATTCAACGTACGGAATGTTTGATTGTCTGTTTGTATTTAACGGCACATCAACAACTCTTTAATTATTCAACGTACGGAATGTTTGATGGTCTGTTTGTATTTAACGACACATCAACAACTCTTTAATTATTCACCGTACGGAATGTTTGATTGTCTGTTTGTATTTAACGACACATCAACAACTCTTTAATTATTCAACGTACGGAATGTTTGATTGTCTGTTTGTATTTAAAGACACATCAACAACTCTTTCATTATTCAACGTACGGAATGTTTGATTGTCTGTTTGTATTTTACGACACATCAACAACTCTTAAATTATTCAACGTACGGAATGTCTGAAATCTCGGATTATAGAGAACCAGGTAAATGAATTTCTGCTTTAGCTGTCTCTTAGTGATGATACACATGTATATGTACAGTATATGTAGAGGCAGCAAAAAGAATAGGGGGAAAACCAAATACAGATTTATGTAGAATTGTGATCTCCCAACACTATTTCCTAACAACTTCTATAGTTACAGAATTTGACTATATCACCAAGCCGGATGCACTTTATATCATCCATCACCTCCCTTTTACATTGGACAAGGAGTGTACATAACATCTTATATATATCCACTCGAGCATGATCGCTGCATAAGTAATGCTTGACCTTTGAACTTTTGTGACTGTCCTGCTTCCTTTTGTGTGTTGTATGTGTGTGTAACATGTCAGTGCAGGATGAATTTCCCGATAGTTCAGGTTCTATTTCTGTGTGTGGGATTTTATGCTGTAAACAGCTCAGGTAAGTGATCTATTACAGTAACACTCTTAAGTTAAAGATTCTGGTAATTTTCACACTGACTGTCATATGTTCAGTAACTTCAGTTTGTGACGTCAGACGTCGGGGTCGGGGGGAGGGGGCAAGAATTTCAAATTCACTAAATAATTGAGTAGAGAAAAAACGTTAGTCAATGGAGATTTCTTGAAAAAAAATGAAAAATCGAAGTACACTTATAAGACTTCACAGACTACAAAACTTGCTGATATTATTAATCGCACAAAAACCCACAAGCCCGAACATTTGTACATTCTTTGTGCATGTATGAGCAGTGAATCCAAGAATAACATGAATAAAGAACATGGAAGAAATTATACCTTTCCAAGCGAAACGTAAAGCCTCGACCCTGACGTCACACGAGAGATACATATTTCTTAAACAGTTTGTTCCCGCGGGGGAAAACTTTAGATTATGTTTATTCTTACATATCTTGATACTTTCTTACTAATTTGTTTAATCATCTTCATTGAATAACACTCTATACGTTTGCATAATCTAAAGTCCAACCATACAGTATTTACAATGTAAACACGTGTATTTGTTTACACTTTGGTTCAGTTTCGTGTATTTTGTCCTCATTTCGTCAGTTTCTTCGTCTTTTGACACATACATGTAGCTTGTCAAACGAGATACATGCTTTTAAACGCTGGCATATATCACCAGCATGTTGATGGCTAAAATCTTGTTTAATGCTTTTTATGGTGTCTTTTTCTGTGATGTATCTTAGGCTTAACAAAATAAACTTGTAACGCCGCGTGCGGTTTTGAGTAATGCATTCAGCGGTTACATAATTATGAAAGCTGTAGGATCATTACTACACAGGGATTATACGTATCTGTGCGGCGTTAAAATATCAATACATTGTGATGTAAAGAGTGGCATATACAAATGTTTGAAGTTCCAAATTTTATTGGGGACGGGAAAATAATGCTCCACTAAATGAACTACATGTATTACTATCTGTATCAAACGCATAATTTATTTACGCCCGAAGTTTTGATTGCTACTGTAACTTCCCTGTTGTTTCTTCCAATACCAAAGATCTTCATTGAACAACAATGTTCGGTTAATGTACGGTGGCATGCTCTGAAACTTCCGTTTCTGTTAATACATCGAACTTCCCTTCGCAGTGATAACACCGGAATTGTCTTAGTTCAGCCATGCATTAACTGAAAATGAATAAGCAGTAAATCGGTAACTCAGATTGTGGATGAAATATTTTCTATCGATCAAAGCCTAGTAAGTGTTTCCCAAACGACATATTCTCCAAATTTCTGATTCTCATAACAGGTTCCATACGAGGAACGGAACATACCTATCTCAACAGCATATCTGAATTCATCTCCATTTTTGCAGAGATTAATGTTGATAAGTGCTTTAATTTCGCAGCGTCAACATTTTGCGTTTTCATTCGCGCTACAGTATCCACCTGTGTCAGAATTCATACACGACAGACAACTTCTGGTAAAGTTTCCTAATTTCATGTGTTTGGTGTTGCCCGTTTGACAATGAATTTAATTACAAAATGTGGGTATTGTTTTTACTACTAAAATGTTAATAGAACGATAATTCCTATAAAATCAAACCAAATATACTACTTAGTCATATTACTCAAAGAACCGATAACACCGCATTTAATATTACTGTAGACCGACCAATACTTTACTCAACAGCTGTAAATATGGTACAGGTTATGCCTTTTTAAATATTTTTTTTTTACAGCTCTCCCTAGTTTGTATTATATCATCATTTTATAAAATTATCTCTGTTGACCTGTGACGTCTTATAAACATTGTTAACAAAACAACATCATCTGTGTGGGCCTGTGACGTATTATAAACATTGTTTACAATACAACATCATCTGTCTGGACCTGTGACGTGTTATAAATATTGTTTACAATAAAACATCACCTGTCAGGGCCTGTGACGTGTTATAGACATTGTTAACAATACAACATCTGTCTGGACCTGTGACGTGTTATAGACATTGTTTACAATACATCATCATCTGTCTGGACCTGTGACGTGTTATAAACATTGTTTACAATACAACATCACCTGTCTGGACCTGTGACGTATTATAAGAATTGTTTACAATACAACATCATCTGTCTGGACCTGTGACATGTTATAAACATTGTTTACAATATAACATCACCTGTCAGGGCCTGTGACGTGTTATAGACATTGTTTACAATACAACGTCTGTCTGGACCTGTGACGTGTTATAGACATTGTTTCCAATACATCATCATCTGTCTGGACCTGTGACGTGTTATAAACATTGTTTACAATACAACATCATCTTTCTGGGCCTGTGACGTGTTATAAACATTGTTTACAATACAACATCTTCTGTCTTGACCTGTTTCGTATTATAAACATTGTTTACAATAAAACAATACCTGTCTGGACCTGTGATGTGTTATAAACATTGTTTACAATACAATATCATCTGGCTGGACCTATGACGTATTACAAACATTGTTTACAATACAATAGCATCTGTGTAGACTTGTGACGTGTTATAAACATTGTTTACAATACAATATCATCTGTGTAGACCTGTGACGTATTATAAACATTGTTTACAATACAATATCATCTGTGTAGACTTGTGACGTATTACAAACATTGTTTACAATACTACATCATCTGTCTGTACCTTTGACGTATTATAAACATAGTTTACAATACAATATCATCTGTCTGGACCTGTGATGTATTACAAACATTGTTTACAATACAATATCATCTGTGTAGACTTGTGACGTGTTATAAACATTGTTTACAATACAATATCATCTGTGTAGACCTGTGACGTATTACAAACATAGTTTACAATACAATATCATCTGTGTAGACCTGTGACGTGTTATTAACATTTTTTAGCTCGGTTTGTTTTGATATATATATCACAAAGTGATGAAAATATAAATGCAAAATAGAGAAGATGTATTGATATACATGATGCACATAAATACAATTATATCATTGTGTTTAAAATGTAAACAAAAAGGTTGTAATAGCACCATGAAATATCTGCTTTTTTGTTTGTTAATACCAGAGCAACAACTCAAATTCCAATTTGTTGTCGAATATTGGCATTTAATTAATGCCAAACAATTATAGCATAATTCTGTTAGTTGTATAATAATAGTGATCATTTTTCACTAAGCATGAAAGGTGGGGCGAACAACATGATCATAACGCCACAAACTTGAACGGGAATTATGAAAATATTCTATCATGTGGCCCCAACCTAGGCATAAAGGTGGGGCTCTGAAACTAGCGAATTCCTGCAAAATATGGTTGGGAGATCAGTGATATTTTTCAAACACGTGCCATACACAACTCTCTGACCGGTTAGTATCTAAGAACATGAATACGTGATTGTGTATGACATGCTTCACACTCATATGTCTGAACTTATAACCCTTTAAAGCGTATACACACGTGATAACGTTCTCTTCCTGTTAAGACGTTGTAGAGCTTATCAAGTGACCATTTCCTTTAAAGTTAACTCTCGCTGTTAATGCATATCACTTAAGGGAGTTTTTCTTTCCGCCCTTAATACGAGACGAGCAACACACACGAAGAAGCTGCTTACAGCAGTAACATAATGACTGCAACAATGGATCGGTATGTGCCATTGTAGTGAATTATAGTTGCTGGAAATTGTGTATGTTGTCGCGAGCGATATATAAAGAATAGTACATGGTAAAATCCACATAACATGCCATATCAGCCCGGGGACCCAATATCAGATGGAGGGCTTTATTACAAAGTCTATGATGAATGTACAGGTGTTTGCACGTAGATCTGTCCATCAAGCATTCCGTAGAGCCAGCGTAGAGCAAGCAAGTTACATATATGACCAAATCCGTTCCGTCATCAGTTACGTATGTTTTTTTACTGCCACCAAAAGAAATTTGATATCCGCAATTAAAGTTTGATCGGTGTGTTATTTCTAAGACGGAGAACAAAAAACCAGCGTTATTTCTCAGACCGAGGAAAAAACTAAACATTCCAGCAGGAAAGCATGTCTTTTTAAAGTTTATTAGATTGATATCTTTGTTAATTATGCATGGTATTTATCTTGTTTAAACAGGGCGAAAAAAACAACAACTAATCATAATAATTTTTTCTTAAAGATGATAGCAGTAACAATTCGATGTCATATTGACAAAATACATTTTATTATCTGAATAAGGAAAAAAATAAAAACCGCGGTGAGGAAGTGGTTAGGTGTCTAACATTGTGATACCAATAGCCCTCCATCACTGGGTCCTGGGTTCGAGGCCTATGTGGGGCAGTCGTCAGGTACTGGCCGTAGGGCGGTGGTTTTTCTCCGGAACTCAGGCTTTCTTCCACCAACAAAACCTGGCACGTCCTTAAACGTTATGACATTTCCAACAATATGATACTAATGATTACGTCACCACTAAACATTATGACATTTCCAACAATGTGATACTTTTGATTACGTCACCACCAAACATTATAACATTTACCAACAATGTGATACTAATGATTACGTCACCACCAACCATTATGACATTTACCTACAATGTGATACTTATGATTACGTCACCACCAAATATTATGACATTTACCAACAATGTGATACTAATGATTACGTCACCACCAAACATAACACTTCCTTGTAATAACGATCAATCTTGCCACATTACACATCTTCCAAACCGCAGTCAAACTTACAACGTTACACATCTACTTATATCAGGATTAGTTTAATAACTTACACCTCCTCATTAACAAAACAATTCATATATAATTGCAATTCACGACAATCTCTCGAGATTATACTTTTTAAGTATTACAATAAAATTAAAGATATCACACTTGCTAATTGTCTGAATATCATAATGAAAAATACTTTCTTTGTTTTTTTGTGCGAAAATATGGAATATTACACTTTTCAACATTTAACAACATTTCACTATCAGAATAACATCAGACATGGTACACTTCCTCTCGCCATAATTATAACTAAGATATCTTACTTCCTCAATGTCATTGTCAGACTAACACATTGCTCTCTCTATCTATAAATTACATTTAAACTAATATATTTTCTAATATTACGTTTCTTCAAAATCACATTATAACCTACCAAAACCGGATCCCTCGTTATAAATATCACAATCAACCCTACCACGACACACTTCCTCGTTATCAATATCTCAATGAACATATCAAAACACACTTCCTCGTTATCAATATCACAATCAAACCTACAACAACATTCTTTCTCGTTATCAATATTGCAGTGGAACATACTACAACACACTTCCTCGTTATCAATATTACAGTGGAATATACTACAACTCACTTCCTCGTTATGGATATCACAATAGAACATACCACAACATTCTTCCTCGTTATCGATATCACAATAGAACATACCATAACACACTTCCTCGTTATCAATATCACATTGGAACATACCACAACACACTTCCTCGTTATCGATATCACAATAGAACATACAACAACACACTTCCTCGTTATCGATATCACAAAAGAACATACAACAACACACTTCCTCGTTATCGATATCACAATAGAACATACCACAAAATACTTCCTCGTTATCAATATCACGATGGAACATACCACAACACACTTCCTCGTTATCGATATCACAATAGAACATACAACAACACACTTCCTCGTTATCGATAACACAATAGAAAATACCACAACACACTTCCTCGTTATCGATATTACGATGGAACATACTACAACACACTTCCTCGTTATCATATGACGATGGAACATACTACAACACACTTCTTCATACTCATATCACGATGGAACATACTACAACACACTTCCTCGTTAACAATATCACAATGGAACATACTACAACACACTTCCTCGCTATCGTATCACGATGTAACATACTACATCACACACTTCCTCGCTATCATATCACGATGGAACATACTACAACACACTTCCTCGTTATCAATATCACACTAGAACATACCACAACACACTTCCTCGTTATCAATATTACACTAGAACATACCACAACACACGTCCTCGTTAACAATATCACAATGGAACATACTACAACACACTTCCTCATACTCATATCACGATGGAACTTACTACAACACACTTCATCTCTATTATATTACGATGGAACATACTAAAACACACTTCCTCGTTATCAATATTACACTAGGACATACCACAACACACTTCCTCGTTATCAATATTACACTAGAATATACCACAACACACTTCCTCGTTATCAATATTACACTAGAACATACCACAGCACACGTCCTCGTTAACAATATCACAATGGAACATACTACAACAAACTTCCTAATACTCATATCACGATGGAACTTACTACAACACAATTCATCGCTATTATATTACGATGGAACATACTACAATACACTTCCTCGTTATCAATATTACACTAGAACATACCACAACACACTTCCTCGTTATCAATATTACACTAGAGCATACTACAACACACTTCCTCGTTATCAATACTACAATGGAACATACCACAACACACTTCCTCGTTATCAATATCACAATCAAACCTACAACACACTTCCTCGTTATCAATATCACAATAGAACATACCACAACACACTTCCTCGTTATCAATATCACAATGAAACAAACCACAACACACGTCCTCGTTAACAATGTCACCATCGAACTTACTTCGTCAATAGTACAATCAGTAACAGGGGTAATAGGCAGCTCTCGCGCTGGTTGCCATGGATACTTAGGAAATCGTCCAAAAAGTAGAAACGAATCACCAAAGGTGAATTACAAATTGTTATGTTATTTTTCTTTCTTTTCCGATATTGTTAAACTATACTGTATGCATTGTGAAAAAGTATGAAACCTTTAACCTAAATTTGTATAATACTGATAGGAATACGTTATTTAGCGAGTAGCATATCTTAACATCACAATCTACGTCATATTGCAATAGGACCTTTTTTGTTTATTTCCGGAAAGACGTAGATCAGGAAATCTTCAGAACCGGAAATCTCCGAAGATTACCAGTTTGTGCATCTGTCAAAATAAGAATGATAATGTCAATGTAAAAAATAGTTCCCTGTTTAGAGGAGACGGAATAAACCATCCCTGATTGCAGTGAGGCTCCCACATAATTCGTTTCCTCCGACATGCTGCGGGATACTAGTCTCTTTCCCCGAACCTGCACAGGTCCTCAGTATATAAAATTAAAGTTATTTTAATCATATTTGCGGTTCATTACATTCCAAATAAAATCCGAATACAACGGAAAAAGTTTTGTTTACATTTTTTATTACGAGTATGGTTTTACAGAAATTTGATTTACCTTACTAGTCATAACAGAAACCGCACTCAAATTGTTTATGTCGAAGTCATTTTCTTAATACCGACGACTACAAAAACGGGTCCAATCGGTTTTTCAGCAACGTTATTTTTATGTGAGGGTTTGTGACTAGTCATGTACATAGAGTATGCTCACTTGTTTCATTTCAGTGAGTTCTACCGAATGGTGCACGGATTTCAATTATCACTGATGTAGAATATGTGACATAGGTTAATAAGCCAATTCTATCTTCAGACTCTACGGATTGGTCGAGTGATTATCACTCCGGCCTTCCATTCAGGCTGCCGGTGTTCGATCCCCGAAGTTGTCGTAGTCATGAAATATTCAGAGAAAGTGTGTTTTCTCATGCCTACACAACTCCGACAACCCAGGTGGAGTATAAAATGATCTGGGGTGGATGTTGCGGTATCTGTGCTGTAGCAAGTGTGGTGGCACTATAAATTATACTGTTGGAAGCACGGTCCCACTACAAACAGAACACACTACATCTCCAGCACACACGCAGACATACACACATAGGGAGATATTAGCCAGGTGGCATCGGACTAGTAGTTAGCGCCTGATAAGGCAGCTCCCTGCAAATTCCTCAAAATTGTATTAATTAATGTATATTCTAATTGGTATGATTGTATGATTTGCATACCTATGTACTGTAAAGCGCTTAATAGTGGCTTATTCTAGCTAGATAGGGAGCTTTACCAAATGTTGTACATTATTATACTGCTATTGTGTTATAATAGAACGTGTAAATATGAAATAAATGCAACATCATACATGTACATGCTTTTACTATGATGTCGTAGATAACACTCATATATTGTGCGGACGTACATTCAATTCGCTTCACGCAATCGTTAGTGAATTCATCCGCTCAGACACTCTTGTTATCTGCAATGCAAGATAAAAATCGTGTGTTGTATTGCATAATAAACAGATTTCACAGCTAAAATAATATAAATGTAACACATTTTTTTGTTTTAATTGTTTGAATATTTTCACCGGTTTATTTTTAAATGCTGACCCATTTTTAGTTTTAATATGCGAACTAATCTTTGGATTTAATCTGTTAACATATTGATTAAGTAATGCTGATGCGTAGAAAATTTGAGTTTATAAGTATTGATTGTCTTGATATATTAAACATTGATCAAGTAAAGTTAGTTTTGATATAACACTTTGCTTAAATGTAAACACAGTGTTTTAATATGTTAATCCATTGGTTGTTTTAACAACACGCTGTGTGATATGCTTTAATCCAAATGAAGAAAAATGTTTTAATAAGTCTGAGTATTGAAGAAACTATCTTTTTCTGATTCTTATTTAATGTTTTTTTCCCACTGTAGTTAATGTGGCGTTTCATAAACCAGCCTGGCTCTCATCAACTTGGGATCGAAGATCAAAGGCTGAAAATGTTGTGGACGGAACTAAATACACAGATGGGAACACATTTTTTGACAGATGTGTTCATACCAGAGTTGAAAATTTCCCTCGCTGGTGGGTGAACCTCACTGGCGATTACACCATAGCAAGGATCGACATTGACTATAGAGGTGGTAGGTACGATAAACTTTGTACAAGTATTTACCTTTATTACATACGTAATATTTTGTATATGCGATACGACACAATTGCTCTAACCCATATCAGCCCTCGCCGTATCACACCCCAAAACCCGTATCAGATCCCGCCGTATCACACCCCAAAACCCGTATCAGCCCGCAAAACCCATATCACACCCCTTTTGGAAAAAAAATCGTTTTTCAATATTTCAAAAATAAAAATAAAACATAAGATAGCAGTTTTTATTAGTAAGTATGTAATAAACAGAATAAAACACGCCTTTTTCCATATAACACCCAGTAACAACCCTCGACCAATATCAGCCCTCGGGCCTTCGTCCCTTGGGCTGATATTGCAGTCTCGGGTTGATACTGGGTGTGATATGGAAAAAGGCATGTATTATTCTCTATTTATTTAGATCGAAACGGTTATGACTTTGACTGAGCATGAATTAAATATCGTCCAAATTCTAGTCCTGGCGAGTCTACATCTATGTATGTATATATATCTAATATAGACACATAAACTCAAGCTCAGCATCAAGTGTATTCCGCAGATGGATTGAACACTTTACACTTTAAGGATTTACACCTCTAAGAAGTAATAATAATTCAGTTTTATTCTTATATGCATTTTTGGAAAACGGAGTTCATGGCATAGTTGCATAAATTGCATAAAAAATATATATATAAATGTATGTCCGTATGTTAGTTTTTGTGCTAGGATCGGCTAAAGATACCAATTTATCATAATATGTAATTTTAGGTGATTGTTTTGGTTTTGCCCTTTTACAGAACAATTTTACAAATATTTAACCTATCGTCCAAGTATGTTATCAGAGATATGCGAATGTTTACAGAATTAAAAAAAGTAGTATCTTTTTTTCAAATTATGGAAATAAAATTTCTTAATCTTATTCTTTAAACTCAGAAAAGTTATTTAAGTTACTCCTTCCCCATTATTTTGTAATGAACTTTTAATTTTTACACCTTTTTTGCAGATTTTACACTTGATACAAAAAGTTTTGCAATTAAACTTTTATAAATATTTAATGAATCAAAAGAAAATGTGCTTCTCTTTCTAACACAGCCATACAATAGGGGGTGGGGGTGGGGGTGTTTCTCTTTCTAACACAGTCATAAAATAGGGGGGTGGGGGTGTTTCTCTTTCTAAAACAACCATAAAATAGGGGGTGAGGGTGTTTCTCTTTCTAACACAGCCATAAAATAGGGGGTGGGGTGGGGGTGGGGGTGTCTCTCTTTCTAACACAGCCATAAAATAGGGGGAGGGGGTGTTTCTCTTTCTAACACAGCCATAAAATAGGGGTTGGGGTGTTTCTCTTTCTAACACAGCCATAAAATAGGGGTTGGGGTGTTTCTCTTTCAAACACACCCATAAAATAGGGGGCGGGGTGGGGGGGGGGGTGTCTCTTTCTAACACAGCCATAAAATAGGGGGCGGGGTGGGGGGGGGGGTGTCCTTTTCAACCACAGCCATAAAATCGGGGGTGGGGGTGTTTCTCTTTCAAACACACCCATAAAATAGGGGGTGAGGGTGTTTCTCTTTCAAACACAGCCATAAAGTAGGGGGTGGGGTGTTTCTCTTTCAAACACAGCAATAAAAGGGGGGGGGGGGTTTTTTCTTTTTAAAAAACAACAAAAAAATGGGGGGGTGGGGGTGTCTCTTTCTACCACAGCCATAAAATAGGGGGCGGGGTGGGGGGGGGGGTTTTTTCTTTTTCAAAAAAAACAAAAAAAGGGGGGGTGAGGGTGTTTCTCTTTCTAACACAGCCATAAAATAGGGGGTGGGGTGTTTTTCTTTCTAAAACAGCCATAAAATAGGGGGTGGGGTGGGGGTGGGGGTGTCTCTTTCTAACACAGCCATAAAATAGGGGGTGGGGGTGTTTCTCTTTCTAAAACAGCCATAAAATAGGGGTGGGATCCGTGTGCTTCTTTTTCTTGTTTTTTTACCATTACTATTTGTGTTATTTTCTCCTTTTAAGGGGTCACAAATCAAAAGTCAAAAATGCTTCAATCTCACTAAATATGAAAAAAATACCAATATGTATAATTACGAACTTAGTTCATATTATTTTCATCATGCTGAACATTATAACGTTGTACAGCAAATATGAACTTGTTAAAATTAAAAATGGCGACAAATTGACGTTCGAGTGTATCTAGTGTCAAAAAGGTGAAAGTTTTTCAATAAATTCACATTTTCAAAATGGCCGCCGAATTGGTCATTTGTTTCATGTAAAAGTGTTCAACAAACAACAGGCATCCATTTTTTGACACATTTTTCAGATGCGTATTTGCTATTGAAATCGATCATGATTTCTTAAATATTCTAAAAACACTTTACAGGAGAATAAAACGAGACTTGAACGTGATTTAAACCTCAGAAGAGTACATCCCAGAGCGAGTCATGCATTGTGTTATTGTAGAACCTAAAGCAAACATAGGGAACTTTCCTTTTAGTTTGTTTTCTTTCAGGCGACAGAAATGTGTGTGTTTATGAATTTCTATACATGAAATATCCATACTGAGTTTGAATATCAGCATGACAACTATAATCCTTTTGGGCAAGTTTCTAATTATATCATTTTGCTTTATTCGGTTCAGGAACGAGCCGAAGAATGTTTGGTTACAAACTGATTGTATCAGACACAGAATATAGACGCCAGTGGAACTGGGATCACCAGATAGAAGGCCATATATGTCGTGACGAGACTAGAAGTAACCCACCTGCTCATCCGACGGTCCCGTGTCTAGCCAGAGGACGCTTTATAACATACGCTGATAATGAACGCAGGAACGATCCAAATCCTTATGTAGAGCTTTGCGAGCTAGAGGCGTACGGTAAACAGAGGACATTTAAATTAGTATTACCGTATAACGGGCTATTTTCTTGGGCTTAAATGTTCAAAATTTTGACCCCAAAATCAGGAAATTAATTGACACGGATTATAACTTCACGAGCTGGACATTTGTATGAACGAAATATTCGCGAATATTATCGCCATAGTATCGGTACGATCCTTTGGCGAGTATGTAGAGTATATTCTATAGATATTTCTATAAATAAAGAAACAGATGATGTTAATGATTCTAATGTCAATTTAGGTGTAAATGTATTTTTACCTGTTTGCCTGAACCAGTTACCCATGGCGAATAAATTCGGCAATCCGAGTTTTTCCGATGTTCCCCATTTATCTTAAGCACCTCGACTGGACACTCGGCATACACAGTGTCAAATAGTCAAATGAAAAAGTGTTATTACAGCATATTGTGAAAAACAAGTAGGCGTATTTTGAATAGCAGACCTCCAACAAAACTACTAGATGTATGTGATCTATTTTTTTTCAAACATCTTCTATTACTCTCGATGAATATGAATCGTGACAACCACCTGCTCGCTATTTCATTGCGACATTATTTTAATTATGAAGTTTATTATTGCGGCCCATCTTTGCGCTTGTATTATTTTGCAGATCATAGGTCGCAAACAAATTTATGAACCGAGAAATATCTGCGGAAATTTCTTCTTGTACGTTAACATAAGTAAATGATTCCCTCCTTATTAACTTCATGTTCTTTAACATAGACACTGGGTGGTATCTAAAGCTTACAGCTTGTTGTACTTTGCAATACTGTTATTCGAATTGTACTCGTCTCTAGACATCAAAATTACCCGATACAAGGCCAGACTCGACTGTTCCGATAGTAAAACCCGATACATATGACCAGACACGGCTGTTCCGATAGTAATACCCGATACATGGCCAGACTTGGCTGTTCCGGTAGTAATACCCGATACATGGCCAGACTTGGCTGTTCCGATAGTAATAGCCGATACATGGCCAGACTCGGCTGTTCCGATAGTAATACCCGATACATGGCCAGACTCGACTGTTCCAATAGTAATACCCAATACATGGCCAGTCTCGGCTGTGCCAATAGTAGTACCCGATACATGGCCAGACTCGGCTGTTTCCTTAGTAAAACCCGATACATGGCCAGACTCGGCTGTTCTGATAGTAATACCCGATACATGGCCAGACTCGGTTGTTCCGATAGTAATACCCGATACATGGTCAGACTCGGCTTTTCCGATAGTAATACCCGATACATGGCCAGACTCTGCTGTTCCGATAGTAATACCCGATACATGAACAGACTTGGCTGTTCCGATAATAATACCCGCTACATGGCCAGACTTAGCCGTTCCGATAGTAATACCCGATACATGGCCATACTCGACTGTTCCAATAGTAATACCCAATACATGGCCAGTCTCGGCTGTGCCAATAGTAATACCCGATACATGGCCAGACTCGACTGTTCCAATAGTAATACCCGATACATGGCCAGACTCGGCTGTGCCAATAGTAGTACCCGATACATGGCCAGACTCGGCTGTTCCGATAGTAAAACCCGATACATGGCCAGACTCGACTGTTCCGATGGTAAAACCCGATACATGGCCAAACTCGGCTGTTCCGATAGTAATACCCGATACATGGCCAGACTCGGTTGTTCCGATAGTAATACCCGATACATGGTCAGACTCGGCTTTTCCGATAGTAATACCCGATACATGGCCATATACCTGTCTGTTCCGACAGTAATACCCGATACATGGCCAGACTTGGCTGTTCCGATAGTTATAACCGATGCTTGGCCAGACTAGGCTGTTCCGATAGTAATACCAGATGCATGGCCAGACTTGGCTGTTCCGATAGTAATACCTGATACATGGCCAGACTCGGCTGTTTCGATAGTAATACCCGATACAAGGCCATACACTTTACTGTTCCGATAGTAATACCCGATACATGGCCAGACTTGGCTGTTCCGCTAGTAATACCCGATACATGGCCAGACTCGACTGTTCCAATAGTAATACCCGATACATGGCCAGACTCGGCTGTTCCGATAGTAATACCCGATACATGGCCAGACTTGGCTGTTCCGATAATAATACCCGATACATGGCCAGACTCGGCTGTTCTGATAGTAATACCCGATACATGGCCAGACTCGGCTGTTCCGATAGTAATACCCGATACAAGGCCATACACTTGACTGTTCCGATAGTAATACCCGATACATGGCCAGACTCGGCTGTTCCGATAGTAAAACCCGATACATGGCCATATACCTGTCTGTTCCGATAGTAATACCCGATACATGGCCATACTCGGCTGTTCCGATAGTAATACCTGATACATGGTCAAACTCGGCTGTTCCGATAGTATCGTTATACGTGTAAAACCTACTCTTATCGGCTTGATATCGGCTTGTATGCTGATATAATTATTTTTCAATATTATTGATTACAGTAGTAAAATGAAAATAATCTTATGCATTGCCAAATCAAATATTATTTATATATACTTGTATGTAATGTATATACATTATACATGTAATTGATACAAAGTCATTACAATAATAATGCTTGAAGTAAAAAGAAAGAAACGTTTTAAATCATATATTAACAAAGTGCAACGAGACACAAAATTGTGCAACAGTAAAACAGAGACAAATAATAAATAAAATATTTCTAATGATTTGAAATAGTAAGTGATAAAAAATAGTACTATACCTTTAAGACTACGAATAAACATTACCAAATCCATTGGTTTTGCAGAGTTATAACGAAGCACATCGTAGCGTGTCATATAACAACTCTATGATAAACACTTATCTAATTTTCTTTCTAACGCATAAACATTTGACTTGTATTGTATCATTGAAATAGGTTGTCCGACTGGATGGTTTGGACAGGACAACTGCTTGGAACAGTGTCCGGATGGATGCCGGGATAGAGTTTGTAATCCGGACAACGGCATATGTTTTGCTGGATGTGAAAGCGGACTGCAGGGAGACATTTGTGATACAGGTGAATATTACTAAGAGTTTATTTAAATCACATAGAAAAGAGTACCAGATCCTCCATACACATTACTCCTCAAATTTTTGGCTATAGGAATTTTACGCTACGCACCTCGTCTTCTGTTTCCAAAGTACCGTACTATCTTGCGTATTGCCCGATCCGTTATATTTCCTGCGCCCCTTAAATTATCATGTTTAGGAAATAAATTCAGCATATTATCCGCCCCAGGGTTTTCCATTGGTTATTTTCTACAGAAAAACTTTTTTACGCGATGAATGTAATCTTCATTTCTAACATCAGGTGTATGTAGCTATCACATGTACTTATATGGCTATGTAACAATGTTAAAAATCGACGTTTTCGATATAGATTCATTTATGAGTTTGTAAACTTTAAACATATCCTTGATAAACTCACAATACCGTTCATTATTCTGATTTAAACAGGCAAGTCAACCCTTAGCAATCCATTAAATACTCCTCATAGACGATGTTACACAGTGCCCGATAGTATGACTAAAGTTTTCATGCATATTTTGGATGATGAAACTTGAGAATTTCCATAACTTTGTTGCGTTTTTATTTACAATTCAGATGTATACGATTTTGCATTTTGAAGAAACCATATAGCCCCCACTTTTTACAGATTTTTGGAATCATTTCGTCCCACATGAAGGCAATACACAAGAAATTACGGTAGTCTTGCCAGATTTGTAATTGGATTCCTACCTTAATGGTCCCTTTCATTACCGATGAGATGATGCTGTGTTAATCATTTTTGGCATGCTGTATCTATTACAAATTTTAAAGCTTCAATAACATTTGTGTTACGTCCCTATTTTGAAGTCTATGAAAGAAAACAACTGAAAGGACATCAGAACGAACGACAACATGACGACTTTCAAAACAAGAGACACATATGGCCTGTATTTCTCCTCTGTTGTTTTGATATCTGAACGAGACAAGACTTTGAAATGGTTTTCTAACTTGACAACATGGTTTGAGAGCTTCATTGAGCATATCAGTTTTCTAATTTACTTGAAAATAAAAATATTAGCATTTAACGAAACAGGCATGAGGATTTTTTTTAGACCTGGGAATAATAATAACTGACGAGGAGGGGGTGTCATTTTGTTTCTGGAATACACCAAAAATAAACAGTATAATTTATGTTCAGGTCAATGAGAACAATTTTCATTTCAAAACTTTACCATTGACGTTTGATGACAGGAAATTGTAAAAAGTCGAAATAGTCTATGGCAATCGAGTCCTATGGATTTCATTTCCCTTTTTACTCGACTAAATAATAACTGTTAATGAAGTGTTGCATCTCCAACGAAAAAAACGTACACATTTGTTAATTGTTTTTTTTCTGACTTTCTGAGTTGCTTTCGTTGTTTCATTAGCATTCTTTTATTTAGTCGAAAACTATTTTTGATAAAAATCAAACTCACCATGTGGATTCGACACTGACTTTTTGATTATATGCCAGAAAGGTTTATCTCCTGTGCTTCCTGTGATGAACGATGTTTTCCAGCTTACAACTATCGTAATATTATCGTCAATAATTTTTGAAATGGTCTACCTCTTTATAAAAGCCCACAACAAACATTCATTTTTGTATTGATAAAGAGAAAAGAAATTACAATGGAAATCACTTTTCAGTGATTGTATAGAGTAGAAAATGATAGAACTCTCTATTTAAGGAAACCTTATTGGCATTAGAGAGGAACGATAAATTATTATGAAAATACATGTACTTCAAAATGTATTCCATAGTGCCATTAATATCACTAAACACATTTTTGTTTGTTTTCAAACGCAATTGATTCCTGTTTTATAATCATGATTTTATGAATGAATTAAATATTTTTTATAATACTTTCACCACATAGCATTATATTTACATGTATGTTTATTTACAGCATGCAACCATGGCAGCTTTGGTTTATGGTGTCAACAATTCTGTTTCTGTGATGTTGACACATGTGACCCTCAAAATGGAACGTGCCCTAGCGACAGATGTCAGCGGGGGTGGAACGGAACAGCATGTAACCAACGTGTGTATCCAGGGTATCCAATTAGTGTTTAGCCCGGGGCGCTGTCCTGTCATTTTTATTACTAAATATTTTACCAGATCTATTCGTTAAATATAAAAAATTCTGCCCACAAAAAATATTGATAAGATGTTGTATAGATTATTGTAAGTAATGAATTGTCATTTAAGCATGTATCCTAATTTAAGTATGTGTACATTGACGTGCAGGTTGTGGCGACCAAACCTTTGGACAAAATTGTGAAGAAACATGCCACTGTCGACAGGGATCATGTGACGCTGCTAATGGAACTTGTTTATATGATGGATGTGAGCCAGGATGGCAAACGGAATCCTGCAGTAAAGGTAAGGATAAAAGACTGATTATGTTAATTCTTAACAATCTCAAATATTTTCACGTATAAAATTTTAAACAAACATCACAACACTCCTTTTCTCAGTTACCCTATTACTGCTGCTGGCCTTAATTGTATAAAGAGAGATGACTTATATAACGATCAGCACTTAACGACTGTTAATGCTTGACCTCGCCTTAAGTAATGACCTGATGGAAGGACGCCAGTCAGTCAGTCATCAAATAACTTTCTAGGTTATTGCTATCTATTTTTACAGTTACAAAGTCATGTGCAAAATTGTTTCTTGATTTAAGGTAACACAAAACATATCAACAGTGGCAGCTGAAATACCACCCATTCTGTCAATGGAAACATAATTTCTGTCTCTGATATATATAATGAGTATGCTCTTGGTCTTCCATTGAATTGTTTATCTTCCATCTGTCCAGAATGTGACAAAGGCAGGTTTGGCCATGATTGTAACCTTACATGTGGAGCCTGTAGACACAATGCTCCGTGCGATCACGTGACTGGAAAATGTCCTAACGGCTGCTCGGATGGATGGACCACATCCTTCTGTGATGAGTGTAAGTAAAGTAATATATAAATAGGTAGTTACAGAGGTCTCCAAAAGAGGAAACATAAAAGCAACTGGTATGACAAATATTGAGTTATCCGAAACAAAACCTACGATCCTAACGCAAAAAAAAAAAATTCTCTGTAAAACGAAATATATTATTATGGTTTGTAAGATAACATATAGAACTTATTGAAATAAAGGATCGACATTACTCCTTAAACAGAAGTTAACTTGTCATAGCCAAAGGCTATGTGCGACTGTAAACTCTATTTTATTGTAATATTTGCAATCTGAAACATAATCTACAATCCAGAAGAACAACCGTTTGTTTTGGTACAAAAATAAATTAAAAAAGAAATGTTAACATGCTATGGATGCAATTTGATCAGCGTCATGTTGAAGCTTCTCCCGCCTCGAATAATGTACGAGACAAGCGTTTGAACAAAACATTTTGTTGGCGTTAGGCCATTCCAGGAATCTCGTCCGCACTGATAACACTGACAATTCAATATCGAAAATATAAGGAAATACCTATATTTTGATCAATAATAATTATATAATTTAGAATTCAAATGTATGTCTTGAACAGCATTTTTCATTCTCACGCCGGCAGGAACGTAAATCCGTTACATAAACATTTACCAAAAAGTCGTATCGGCTTTGTGGAACATACCGGCATTTACATTGGGGGGGGGGGGGGGGGGGGGNCGGCGTTCAATCCATATATATGAATTATTATATTGGCAGTGAAATCAGATGATGTATGTAATACTAGGCCGTTCTTATGTTAGTAATATATGTTACTTGAATGTAATTGATTTCTGACAGCTTGCCCGATCGGAACATTTGGAATCAATTGTTCAGGAGAATGTTTTTGTAAGAATGGCACGTGTGACCCAACAAACGGTGTCTGTCCAGGCAACGCGTGTGATAGAGGCTGGAACGGACCTTCATGTAGTTCTCGTGAGTACACCAGTGAACGTTAACCTACCAAACCATCTATTAAGTTCTACTCAAAATTGTAACTTTGATATAGTTATTAAGTGTGGCTACCTTAAAATAACCCGTCTCATAACAGTATTGGATACAGATTTAAAATCAGCGTGCCCATTTGTTCCTCTTCTTATTTTTATTTTTTGTTGTTATTAGAATGTGACCCTGGGTCCTATGGATATAACTGTGATCAGAGCTGTAATTGTCAGACAGAGTCGTGTAACAGGACGACAGGACAATGTCCACCGGGTGGCTGTAAGGACGGATGGAGGACGGACACATGTAGCCAGAGTTAGTATTCTTTTCTCTTCCGTGTTTGATACCCCCACCCCGCCTATGTATATTATACCGTGTTTTTTTCTGAGGCGTGTTTTACATCCGGGTTTTTTATAGGGGGTTCAGAATGTCCTTCAAATTGTTTTGTTTTTTCTAGACACTATAGTTAATAGCACTCTACCATCAGCATACCCCAAAACAGGACAGTTTTTAGTTAAATATTAATGTAGTGTATACCAAAGTATCAATTCCAAAAATGTTTGTTCATTTTTCATAAATATATACCATCCATCATTCTTTTCTATTACAAGTTAATTTTCCAACACGTGGTTCTATAAGTAGAACATGAAAAACTGTCCGGGTCACGTAGGCCCTTGAATAGATCTAACTATACTTAGAAAGGGACAATTTGGTATTTTGGCACGTAAACGTATTTCAAATATTTTTGAGTCAGAGGTGGCTCTGATTTCATTTCTTCTCCAGACCAGCATTTCTTTTGAAATAATAAACTCATGACAATTATATCAAAATATTCTGCAATATCTATATTTTGTTGTAGAGTGTGACCAGGGTTCATACGGGACTAACTGTTCGGGTATGTGTGGTAGTTGTATGAGTAACGATACCTGTCACCACATCAATGGTCATTGTTCTCGAGGATGCACGGCCGGTTTCAAAGGAGAGTTATGTGACAAAGGTAGGCATGTGATACTGTGAAACTGAAAAAAAAATAACGCTTTGGAAATTCAATTTTTCGGGCTAATATTGGATAGATGAAAAATGTAAACGACATACACCATTTCTATAGTGCAGTAAGGACATTTCCACAAGTATAGGATATTGAAGAAACTGGCGTTTGTACTGTTTTCGCGAATTGTATATTTCGTTCCTTTATTGTCTTCTTTTCGCAATATTTACGAGAAGGGATATGAACTGAGAATCAAAATGACATTTTTTTGTATCCATTACTTTATATTTACATTTGCGCTGCAACCCACTTTATGAACATTACCAGCAGAAATGCATTTCATTTGAGTGTGAAAAAAACACTCTCGTGACGTAACACGTGGTTTACTTATGACGTCATAGATAAACCTTGTTCAATGAGAACCTTGTCGCTTCGCTTCGGATAACATGGATAATGCTTCTGCGTCAAACGCTCAAAAGACTTAATTATTTGGGCCAATTTTAGTTGAATAGGGCTGTTCCGCGAATGTCGTTTAAAAAACGGCGCATATACAAAACGCAGTAAATAAAATAAACAATTTAAGAAAAAATAAATAAAATAAAACAATTGTTCTATAGTAATAAAGTCAATATATGGATTGAACGCCCAAATTTTCATGCCGGTATGAACGCGAATCGGTTACATCCATATTAAACATGAAGCCCTAGTTCTCCTCTCAGTACAGACCTCATAAACTGTCATTGATCTCATGATATTGTGTAGATCAAATTTAACACGCGGCCTTCAGTACATAAACCTTGGTGAACCTATCTTGTATATATGTATATACCCGTGTTCCTTATCCCAACATTAGCCTTGCTACCACTTACGGTTGGTTACGATGACAATAACAAGACAGGGAAGCAAGATCATTCTTATTTGGCTGTAGACAGTCTTACTTTTAGTTAAGAACAGAAAATAATAGTAAACACGATCAATACATGGTTAGATAAATACTTATATCATATAACATTTTGTGTCTAAGGTTAATTTATGATATACGAAATATAAAGTAGCATACTTGTTGCTATGTAATATATTATCATCAACAGGTAAAATACCTGATTAATGTTGTTAATTTACTACTACACTACGGATGTTTTATTGTATTCGTTTTGATAAAAGCATTGTTTCTTTTCCTTCCGTTGACAATAACAGGTATATGAGAATAGAGGAAAAGTAAAATATAAGGTATTAGCTTGTTTACACTGTATGTGCAATTGAATAGTATCAGTGTGCAGTTGACCATAACATTTGTAACTTCGAGTGGAGGATTAAAAGTAATATAATCTACTACAGGTTGTTCGTTTTCAGGAAAGTGTTGTTCCTATGTAATGTTATGTTTTTAATTCCAGAGTCTATTAGTACACGACACATTAGTTCATTTGAATTTACAGAAAGATGAGTTTGTTTGCATCTAACATAATTAGGATCACTGAAGTGTACATGGATTTAGACATATGATGACAATTATCTTAATAAAATAAATGAAATTAAATGTAATTTGCATTTTATTAACCATGATTTAACAGGTATGAATCCGGATAAGGAAGCTCCACGTTATGTTATAAAGGCAGTAAAAAGATTATTATTTGAGACAAGATTACATGGATCTTAATAAAATAAATGAAATTAAATGTAATTTGAATTTTATTAACCATGATTTAACTGGAATGAATCCGGATAAGGAAGCTCCACGTTATGTTATAAAGGCAGTAAAAAGATTATGATTTGAGACAAGATTACATGGATCTCAGTGATAAATGGACGCGTATCACCGGATGTCGTAACATCCACACTTATGCATTGAACGCACCGTATACAGCCACTATATTTATATATGGATAGACAAGGATGCATATACTTGGGGGACCAATTAAGTTGCTTCCTTTTGCTGTCAGCAGATTTGTACTTACTGTTGATATTATCTTGTAATGAATAAAATCCCCTCGCGATTTGCCGAGTCAAAATGCGTAATATTGAAACAATTCTATGCTAAGCGTCCCTCGTATCTCATACTCTGTTTTATGCCTTGAATTAACGTAAAACATGGAAAGGTTACACATACGAAAATCTTTACTCATAAACGTTGCATTGCACCTGTTTTGCTCAATTAATATGACGGCTGTCCAACTCTTCAATGTGCTGTAAACTTATTCACATTCACCACGGAAGCACCAAACCACCAAAATTATATGCCATATCTACCCGAGTATAAGACATTTTACCATATATAAATATATATATATATATATAAAGTAATAATCATTGGCATCACTTGTACTATGGGACTGTACTACTTTTTAGAAAAGGAACTATTTTTGAATGAAACCCACTGTTATATGTTATTTAGTAGAGACCTTATAGTATGTATGCCTAAATGCTTACATGTGATATTTACATGAGAAAATCTGAATCATTTAACCAAGTAGCAGCATGATATTTTCTTTGAAGAATTTTATTATATAATATGATATAGTCATAATTATAATCATAAAAAGTCTGGCTCTCAGAATCAGTCTTGTGATTTCCGTGTCATTTTTAAATCAATGTTCCTATCGAAATTTTGTTCAATCATATACATATTATACTCTGTTTACTCTGTTCAATCTTGATAATTTTTATGTAATAATTCTGATCATGTCGTTTCACACGTGTGGTATTTTAAGATTTTTCATTAGATAAAATGTATATTACAATATAGTACCCTATTCAAAAGTATGAAACTCGGGTTCCGATTTCTTATGACTGACTGTATTTATTGTTGCAATACTAGGGTTTGTTTAGAATGCAAAATCTATTTCTGAGTATGTTGGAATCGTGTTAATTTTTCAAACACTCCAAAACCGTTTAAATAATCTGTTTCTTTAGAATGCGAAGACTATCTCTATGGAATTAACTGTCAACATAGCTGTCAGGGCTGTCAGGAAGGAAAGTGTCAAAAGGTCCATGGGGCCTGCTTGAGAGGTTGCATTTCCGGGATGACTGGCGACCTCTGCAACCTCAAACCTGGTAAGTGTAATGTTTATCGCAGAATAATAAAACAATGGGCCTAGGAAGACAGTGTCTCTAAACAATATAAATGTACTTAGTAGAAACTCTAAACACAAAACTGTTATATTGTCCAAGTTAATGATAAAAGTATATATATTTATCATCTTTAATTTTAATATAAACAAAATAATTGCAGGGTCTCTGTGATCACGCCTCTTACTGATCAAACGATAAAGGCAGAGCATTTGCGACCACGCCCCTATTTGATAAAACAATAAAGGCAGGGTCTCTGTGACAATACCCATATTTGATAAAACGACAAAGGCAGGGTATCTGTAACCACGCCCCTATCTGATAATACGATAAAGGCAGGGTATCTGTGACCATGCCCCTATCTAATATAACGATTAAGGTAGGGTATGAGTGACCACACCCATATCAAGGTTTGACATGGCTCAGCGAAAACAATACAGTCTCTGTGACAAAGAACCTTTGACGTTTTGCTAGAAAGAGAATTTCTTTATGATCAAACTCCCTAATCAGATAGGTGCCGTTGATAAATATGTCTATTTCGACCAATTACATTCTCATAGCAATTTACATCTACAGTTTTTGAAAGCGCATTGATGACAATACATGTTGAACTTAGGAACAATATTTTTTTTTAAATTATTTTTAATATAAATATTTTGGCCCATAGCACCAACATAATAATAAGTATGCTTACGGATTCTTTCTGAAAGTTGGAGTTACTACAATAAAGGTATATATACTATACCTTCCACAATGTGTATGCTTCATGTTATTTTAATGCATTGATATAAATTGATCCTTTAGGTTTAGCAAGGCTTAATCCTGCGTAAAAACACACGTTTTTCTTGTCGTATTTCCGTGTCGTCATTTCCGTATTGTGTATTGGGGAGTTACCGCCAGGTTATCGTAAATACAAGTGTTTGGTGATGTCAATATGAGTGCAATGTGCGTAATGTACTTAAGGGAGGTGTTTCACGCAGTGAACACACTTACCGCCATACAAATACAGAAATTGACTCGTGTATTAACTCATGACTGGCACGACACAAGGTGACCTAGAATAGTCATATATGAAGCAAATGAAGACAGATATTTTTTGGGGGGTTAACGTTCTTACAACGGCTAAGGTCATATGAAGGTGCATAGGGAGACACCTAAAATAACTGAAAGGTGGGACCAAAATAATAGATAAAAAAGTGTTGGGGCAGCAGACCAGTTTAGTCTTTATAATGCCCTCTATAGCAGAAAACACGAAACAAAAAGGGACATTGGTTTGGGTACTGCCCGACCCTGTAGGGGCACTGGTTTGGGTACTGGCCTCATATGTACAGTATATCATGTGTTTTTACGAGGCAGTTATAATTTCTGCTGTCGATCACGTTGCTTTGTTTTGGTCGATCATTGATACTTTTGATTTCCTCCTTTTTACTAGCTCTGTAAAACTACTGTGTTTTGTGAGTTTTGTAAGATATTAAAAGTCCTACGAAAATGCGTGAACATTGGCGAGCGGTAGAACGGCATTCCATTCGATAGACCTTCGTTACATGTATATGACAGGTATACAATAAAAATGTACAATAAAACCTGAGCAGGCTTCGGAAAAGTGTCTCCCCTTATGTACATAAATGAGATTAACAAAATTTTATATTAGAACAAAACATTGTTTATCACGTTCATATCTTATATTGATGCTATGTAATAGAATATTATTTATTTGAGTTTATCACTATATGTCACTATTAACAAATTCCCTTTAATTAGTTTTGAATCACCAGAAGGTTTTAGCGCAAAGTGCTGATATTTTGTTGAGGATTATGTTTGTTTCACCCTAGATGGGTTACTAAGTTGAATGGACAGCTTTAATATCATCACTTTTATTTTAATTTACACTTGTAAATTTTGAATGCCTTTGCAAAAGAAAACCGTACCCTTTGAAGGGAGACAACCGGAATGTTTAGATTTTCATAAAACAATCTCTCAATATTGTTGCACGATATTTACGCGAGTGTTTAAATACATATATAGGCAGCACTAGCTTCCCTTTTAGACGATAAGCAGCAAAGCGAAACTAGTAAACGTTTTTATACTAAATGCTAGCTTTATGACAGATACCTAGGATGGTTCAAAACTGTTCAATTTATTATCCGGGCCCTGCTATTTTAATTGGATTTCATTGGTGGTATTTATTTTTTGTTTTAAAATTTCAGAACGCATTAATCCTGAAAAATTACCAAAACACTTAATATTTTTTAAGTTACAAAATATTGGCAGACATTTGATTACTGTGTTCGTTCTTGAAATAACACCACAAAGATAGTTTTCTAAAATCGTGAATATATTTGCTGTATCTTAACAGTTCCAGTCGCCCAAAATATGTCGACAACTATCGGAGCTGCAGCGGGCGGTGTGCTCGTTATTGCGGCAATTGTTCTGATTGCAGTATTCATAATACACCACAGGTAAGACCTTTAAATCAGTTTTGTAGGCCTTTCAGGTAGACAGATAATCAAGTTAAGACAATATCATTTCTAACCCACTATTAAACCCGTAAGACGTTAACGTAATTAATAGGCTATGTTTTATAGACAACCATATAATGTACGGTTGTTGTATGTGAGGGTATAAGCTGTGTTTCATAGACATTTATAAAATGTACGGTTGTGATATTTGAGGGGTATAAGCTGTGTTTCATAGACATTTATATAATGTACGGTTGTGATATTTGAGGGGTATAAGCTATGTTTCAGAGACGTTTATATAATGTACGGTTGTGATATTTGAGGGGTATAAGCTGTGTTTCAGAGACATTTATATAATGTACCGTTGTGATATTTGAGGGGTATAAATTGTCTTTCAGAGACATTAAATAATGTACGGTTGTGTTTTATTTGAGGGGTATAAGCTGTGCGTCAGAGACATTTATATAATGTAAAGTTGTGATATGTGAGGGTTATAGGCTATGGTTTATAGACAACCATATAGTGTACGGTTGTTATATTTTAGGGGTATAAGCTTCGTTTCAGAGACATTCATATAATGTAATTTTGAGGTATATAAACGTTTTATAGAGACAGTAATACACTGTTCCGTTGTTATATATGAGGAGTTTAAGCTGTGTTTTATAGATCATTATATACTGTATGTTTTTGATATTAGAATAGTATTAGTGACAACATCAAAGCCGCAGGTATATAAGATGGAACGAAGAACATGTACCAGACTTCATTAGTTATCACTTGATATTTGACTTATATTTTGACAGCATTAATATTCGTTAAATGATTTAATTACAGTAAATTGTTTCGCCATAATTATATTAACACCATACTATATTTGCATTTCCTTTCTTAAGAAGAAGGAAGTCTTCAGTTGAAAGATCGGTAGAGTTTCATAAAACTGGTAAGTTTATATTTTTTCATAAATGAAAAGTAAAAATCAAAATGAAATTGCTGAAATGCCGATATTATTGAACATATTTGATAGCAAACTCAACGTATATGTACCATTGCGTACCCATCCTAAATTTAGTTGGTATTTATATTTGCTTCGCCCTTTTGGCTTCGTCATGGTTAAGATGACATATTTGTAAGGTTTGGTTTCACTAGCTCATACCAACAGATAAATGATATGTTTAATGTGAACACAAATTACGATAACATCTTCAAATTCTGAAAATGAAGAATGTTTAATAAATATTTGTTAATAATACTGATTATTCAAAATTGGTTAATATGAACATAAACCTGCTTTCTGTTTCCGTTCATTCAGCAATGAGTGTTCATCTGGGTGTGTCATGGTCTGGTGAAGTAAAGTAAACTACATGCGATTCTTGTCTCACTTGACTTACTAGGTCAAGTAAGAAAGAAAATAAATCCATGGATTGAAAGCATTATTCCTTTATTCCTAAATGTGATTTCTGATATTTAATGCATGGTGGAAGTGAAAAAAATATCTACATGGTATCATTTATGATCAACATATAGTTCTGAATAGAGGCGTATTACTGTCACATATTTGATATGGATCATTAGGTTGCCAAAACATATTTTGAGAATTAATCCGATAATGATAATTAAAATTGACCTATCGTGATAATTAACATTTAACCATTCCGTTAAGCCTACAGAAATAACTGAATATGTTCCCTTTTTTACAAGTGCATCTTCTTCTTAAATGTTGATTATTTTGTAGCCTGGCACAGTAAAAGTATATCAAATGTAATTGTGCTTGAATAACGGAATTTGTGATTCGAATATTTTTCCTGAAGTTATGGCCCTTAAAACTTGCCACAGAAACCTTGTAAGCGCAACTCTTCCTTACCTGTCTGTTGGATTAATTGTTACCTGACACAGTGAAACTACATCCTACTTAGATGAATCAGTATACCCCCTAGAAATGAAATAAAACAAAATTACCATATCTGTTGCACTTACGTTTCTATCATTTATTTGTAGATACCAGTGAAGTCTGTGACATCGTTTCTCCGAACGTGCAAGATTTAAAAGAAGATAAGAACACGACAAAAATGAGCGGTGATTTAATAACAACAAATGACAAATCAATATATTCATTTATAAATGAAGAGGAAGGGCCGAAGGGAGAAAATATCTATAAAAACGTCGATGACGGGATTTCAGTAGGAAGTATAGCTTCACATCTGAGCACATACCTTGAAGAAACCGATGACAATATGTCTGAGGATATGGACCATTCAGAAAATGTTTACTCTAACTATGTAGCAACTATTGATACTAAAATCAATATTTCTGAATTAACAGAGGTTATAGCGTTCAAGAAGGAGTCCGGTGCTTTCAAGGAAGAATACGCGGTAAGTACAAACGAATCAAGTACAATGAACTTAAAATGCTAATTACTTAAGAAAATATCCAGGCAACAAACGTAAATGAAGCTGTAAAAAAAAGTGACAGGCACATGCATTCTAAGAGAGCTTTAATTACTTTCTTTTTATGGTTTCAAATCCTGATTACCAATTGATATATAATTAAATCTATTCCACTTTTTTCGTGGAGGGTCTGTTGCGAATTCCAATGATTTAAAGATATCAATTCGTTGTAAAAAAATGAAAATGAAAATAAATCTAGTTTGTCTTACAATTTGTATATCAATTGCAACCATGTTACGTAAATAATTGACATAACTTGAAAACAGTTTTTGCTGGCATGTTTTGTTTAAGCCCTGCTTAGCGTTATTAACTGTTTGATAGACAAATTAAGCAAACGCACTATTCAGTAAGATATAACGGTTGAGAGAAAATTTCGAGGGGTAGGGTTGGGCGAAACTTACGTCGTTTCGGCTAAGGCGTTAATCATTTTCCCAAGAATTCAAATCCGTACTCATATTTTCAAGACTAATGAACTAACTATTAAATAGATTATGGATTATTTTAATAGAAATTTCCTACAGGACTAAAACACTCACATGAATGCGGAAAGGGAGCCGTAAAGAAAGACAAAAATCGGTTTAAAGATATGTTTCCTTGTGAGTATGAATTTTGACAAATTGTTTTGCTAGTTCTTTTTTTCTATTGCTTTGCTGATTACAAAGAAAACTATAAAGCTTGGCATTAAACTTGGGTACATATATGAATACAATTCGCCAGAGAAATATATAACACCATGCCATATTATTGACAAGATTATATTCGTATTTCTGATATACATGGATTTATATATTATGTTTATTGCTCTGATATACATGGATTTATATATTATGTTTATAG